>NW_023662105.1:215845-228033 GCF_015228065.2 Penaeus monodon | reverse complement strand
AAATTTTTTTTTTTTTTGAAAAAAATAAATTTAAGTAAAAAATGTATAAATAATAATATAATTATAATTATTATTTTTTTTATTATTTATTGTTGTAGGTTATTAGTATTATTGCAAAATAATATAATCAAATATTAATAATAATGATAACATTGCAATAATGATGAATAATTGCAATAATGATGAAATGATGATGATAATGATTTTGGGTTTATGATGATGATGACTTAATAATGTGATATTTGATAATGATGTGATAATTAATATTTCTCCAATAATAAAAATAAAAGAAACATTCAAAAGTCGAAAAAGGCAAAATCTGCGAAATATAGCTTTTGAGGATCGACTGCAAATTATTTTCTAATTCTTTGGTGATTTCGAATTTATGGTAATAATGATAATTCCAGAATTGTATTAATATAAAAAAGGTATAGAAAAAGAATAGAGATTTAAAATTTGAAATATTAGAATATTATTATTATTATTATTTTAGTAAGTATATTATTTATTTATTATATTATTTTTATTTAATTATTATTAATTATTATATATTATATATTTATTATCATATAATTGATTATTATATTATTTATATTATTTTTTATATATTTAATATTATTATTTAATTTAATATTAAAATATTAATAACTATTAATATAATATAAAAATTTATATTAATAATAATAATTATAATTAGTGGTATAATATTTTATTATATTCTATTTTTATTATATTATTATTATTTTGTACTTGTATTATTCAAATATTATTATAACAGTAATTTTAAAGTAATAACGATACAAATTAAATATGATGTATAAATAATGATTATAAAAGTATATATATTATTATATTGTTATACTATTATATTGTGTGGTATATATTATTGCAAAATATATACTTAATCAATGATTGCAATAAATATAAAAAATAATTATATGAATAATAATTGCAGTAAATAGATAATATTAGATAATGATATAATATGATGATAATATGTTTATATATAATATGATATTATGATAATGATGATTGAATAAAGAATTGTTGAAAATATAATATAAAAAAGATAAAAAAAATCCCAAAGTCGAAAAGCGACAAAATCAGATAATATAGCTTTTGAGAGTATACTCCAAAATGATTTTTCGATTTCTTTTGATTTCTCATGATTGGGAATAATGATAATAATACAAATGGTTTATTAATTAAAAATAATGATGAAAAATGGAATAAAGAAAATGCATTAATATTTTATTATTATCATTTTTATTATTAATTATTTATTAGATTTTTTTATTTTTAATTTTATTAGTAATAATTTAATATTATATTGATTATATCATTAATTACTAGTATTATTGCAAAAAATAATTAATTATAATACATAAAATAATATATATATAATAATATATATTATTTATATATTGTTATTATTATTATTATTATTATTATATTATTAATTATTTAAGTAGTATAATTGCAAAATAATTTATAAACAGTAATAATAAATAACGATACTAATTAAGATAATGATATAAAATAATTATTATAAAAATCGTATTATGTTATTATTATTGTAGTTACCTATTATCATTGTTGTGGTTATTAGTTATATTGCAAAAATATATACTATAAACTCCAATGATTGCAATAATAATGATAAACAATTGCAAATAATGAGATAATAATTGCAATAATGATGATAATGATGATGATAATGATGATAATGATGATAATGATGATGGATGACGATAATAATGATGATAATCATGATCAATGATTGATGATAATAAACAGGAATTGTCGCCATATCTAACATAAAAAAGGTAAAGGAAAACATTCCCAAAGTCGAAAAAAGCGGCAAAATCTAGCGAAATATTAGCCTTTTGAGAGTAGTACTCCCAACTGACGTTTTTTCGATTTCTTTGGTGATTTCGGCAATTATTAGAGTAATAATGATAAATAATTACCAGAATTGTATTTAATCATAACAAATAATGATGATAAAGTGAGAATCGACGAGAATTTTGATAACATTTTTGAAAAGTATTATTATTATTATTATTATTATTATTATTATTATTATTATTATTATTATTATTATATTATTATTATTATATTATTATAATTATTATTATTTATTATTATTATTATATTATTATTATACTATTATTATTATTATATTACTATTATCTCTAATTATTAGTATTATTGCCAAAAAATATGTTATAACTGTAATAATAAACCATAATAATAATAGTATGATAATAATAATAGAATGCTAGTGGTTATAATATTGTTATCAGTATTATTATTTTTATTATTTCCATATTATTATTTGTTACTGGAGTATAATTGCAAAAATTAATTAATTATAACAGTAATAATTACAGTAAGAACGGATTAATAATTAAGATAAGATATCAATAATTATTATAAAACGTTATTATGTTATAGTTTGTATTACTATTATTATGGTTGTGGTTATAAGTATTATTGCAAAAAAAAATATTTAATATAACTCCAATGATTGCAATAAACTGATAACACTTGCAATAATGTGATAATAATTGCAATAATGATGTAAATGATGTGATAATGATGATAATGATGATAATGATGATGATAACGATAATAATGATGATAAACCTGATAATGATGATGATAATAACAGGATTGTGGTCCATATATAATAAAAAAAGAGTAAAGAAAAACATTCCCCAAAAGTCCGAAAACGCGGCAAAACTAGCGAATATAGCTTTTGAGATATACCCCAAAATGACGTTTTTTTCGATTTCTATGGTGATTTCGTGCAATAATTAGAGGTAATAAATGACTAATAATACCAGAATTGTATAATCAATAACAATATGATGATAAAAGTGAGAATAAAGAGAATGCTTGATAACATTTGAATTTATTATTATTATTGTTATTATTATTATATTTTTATTATTATTTTTATTATATTATATTATTATTATTATTATTATTGTTATTATATTATTATTTATTTTATTATTTATTCTAGTTATTATTATTATTATTATTATTATTATTATTATTATTATTATTACTATTATCTTAATTACTAGTATTATTGCCAAAAAATATATTATAACTGTAATAATAACAATAATAATAATAAATATAATAATAATAATAATAATGCTACTGGTTACAATATTGTTATTAGTATTATTATTGTTATTATTATCATTATTATTATTTGTACTGGTAGTATAATTGCAAAAAAAATTATTATAACAGTAATAATTACAGTAATAACGATACTAATTAAGATAATGATGTAGATAATTATTATAAAATCGTTATTATTGTTATTATTATTGTTATTACTATTATTATTGTTGTGATTATTAGTATTATTGCAAAAATATATACTATAACTTCAATGATTGCAATAATAATGAAAACAATTGCAATAATGATGATATTAATTGCAATAATGATGATAATGATGATGATAATGATGATAATGATGATAATGATGATGATGACGATAATAATGATGATAATCATGATAATGATGATGATAAAAACAGGAATTGTCTCCATATATAATAGAAAAAAGGTAAAAGAAAAACATTCCCAAAAGTCGAAAAAGCGGCAAAATCTAGCGAAATATAGCCTTTTGAGAGTATACTCCAAAATGACGTTTTTTCGATTTCTTTGGTGATTTCGGCAATTATTAGGGTAATAATGATAATAATTACCAGAATTGTATTAATCATAACAATAATGATGATAAAAGTGAGAATAAAGAGAATTTTGATAACATTTGAATATTATTATTATTATTATTATTATTATTATTATTATTATTATTATTATTATTATTATTATTATTATTATTATTATTATTATTATTATTATTATTATTACTATTATCTTAATTATTAGTATTATTGCCAAAAAATATATTATAACTGTAATAATAACAATAATAATAATAAGTATAATAATAATAATAATAATAATGCTAGTGGTTATAATATTTTATTAGTATTATTATTGTTATTATTATCATTATTATTATTTGTACTGGTAGTATAATTGCAAAAATAATTATTATAACAGTAATAATTGCAATAATAATGATAACAATTGCAATAATGATGATAATAATTGCAATAATGATGATAATGATGATGATAATGATGATAATGATGATAATGATGATGATAACGATAATAATGATGATAATCATGATAATGATGATGACAATTCCTGTTATCATCATCGTTATTATCATGATTACCATCATTATTATCGTTATCATCATCATTATCATCATTATCATCATTATCATCATCATTATCATCATTATTGCAATTATTATCATCATTATTGCAATTAATATCATTATTATTGCAATTATTGCAGTTATAATATATAATTTTGCATCTATACTAATAACAACTACAATAATAATAGTAATAACAATAATAATAACAATAATAACGTTTCTATAATCATTATTTTTATCATTATTTCAATTAATATCGTTATTACTGTAATTATTACTGTTATAATAATTATTTTTACAATTATACTACCAGTAAAAATAATAATAATGATAATAATAACAATAATAATATTAATAACAATATTATAACAATTAGTATTATTATAATTATACTTATTATTATTATTATTGTTATTATTACAGTTAAAATATTTTTTTTGGCAATAATATTAAAAATTTAAAGAAATAAAAATAATGAAAATAAAAATAAAAAAATAATATAATAAATAATAAAAAAAATAATAATAATAATAATAATAATAATAATAAAAAAATAATAATGATAAAAATGTATATAAGAAATAGTAAAAATATTAAAATCATCAAAGTTATCCAAATTCTCTTTATTTGATTTTATCATCTTTATTGTCATGATTAATAGATTCTAGTAATTATTACATTTTTACCCAAATAATTGCAAAATCATAAAATAAATAGAAAAAAAAAGTCTTTTTGGAGTTACTCTCAAAAAGGCTATATTTCGCAAGATTTTGACGTTTTTTTCATTTTTGGGTTTTTTTTTTTTTTTACCTTTTTTTTTATATATGGAACAACTCCTGTTTTATCATCATTATTATCTGATTATCATCATTATTAGTTATCATAAATTATATCATTACATCATTATCTTCATATTATATCATTATTGCAATTATTATCCATTATTGCAATTATTATCATTATTATTGCAATTTTTGCAGTTAAATTTTAAAATTTTTTACATCTATAAAAAAAAACAACTCAAAATAAAGAATTTAATAAAAATAACAAAATAACTTTCTATAATCTTTATTATATCTTATTTAAATTTAATATCGTTATTACTGAAATTTAACTTTTTTATAAAATTATTTTTAAAATTAACTACCAGTAAAAATAATAAAATGATAAATAAACAATAATAATTTTAATAACAATATTAAAAAATTTGTATTTTTATAATTATACTTATTATTATTTTTATTGTTATTATTACATTTTAAAATTATTTTTTGGCAAAATACAAAAAAATTAAATAAAAAATTGAAAATAACAAAAAAAAAAAAAAAAAAAAAAAAAAAAAAAAAAAAAAAAATAAAAATAATAATAATATAATAATAAAATAATAGTAAAAATAAAATAAAAATAATGTAAAAAGGATGAAATAATGAAAATAGAAATAATTTTAAAAAAATCATCAAATGTTACCCAAATTCTCTTTATTCTTACTTTTATCATATTTTTGTCATTTTTAATAGAATTCGGGAAAATTTTTACATTATTACCTAATAATTGCCAGAATCATAAAAAAATGAAGGGAAAAAAAACGTCTTTTTGGGTCTATTTAAAAAGGCCCTATTTTTCGCTAGATTTTCCCCGTTTTTCGATTTTTGGGTATTTTTTTTTTTTTTCTTTTTTATTATATATGGAAAAATTTCCTGTTTATATCATTTTATCACATTATCATCATTATTATCGTTATATCCTTTAATCATATATCATTACATCCATTTCATCTTTATTTGAATTTTTACCCAAAATTATTGCAATTCTTATATTATTATTGCAATTTTTGCAGTTATAATAAAATTAATTATACTAATAACAACTACAAAAATAATAGTAATAACAATAAAAATAAAAAATAAAAACGTTTCTAAAATCTTATTTATATCATTATTTCAATTATTTTCATTTACTGTAATTATTACTGTTTGAAAATTATTTTTACAAATCTACCGAAAAAAAAATAAAATGATAATAAAACAATAATAATTAAAAACATATTTAAAAATTTACTTATTATAATTATCTTATTATTTTATTATTGTTATTTTCAGTTATGATATTTTTATTTGGCAATAATAAAAATAATTAAAGTAATAATAAAAATGATAATAAAAAAAAATAATAATAATTTTAATAAAAAATAATAAAAATTAATTTTAAATTAAAAAAAATAATTATAAAAATGATGATAATAATGAAAATGTAAAAATATTAATAATCCAATTTTCCCAAAATTCCTTTTTTTCCTGTTTTTTATCATCATTATTGTCAGTTTAAATAGAATTCTGGTAATTATTATTATTATTACCCAAATAATTGCCAAATCATAAAATAATGGAAAAAAACGTATTTTGGACCTCTCAAAAGGATTTTTTCGCTAGATTTTGCCGTTTTTTTCATTTTTTGGGATTTTTTTTTTTTTCCCTTTTTTTATTTAAATGACACAATTCCTTTATTATCATCATTTTTATCATCATTATCATCTTTATTTTTTCATATCATTATCTCATCTCTTTATCATCATCATTATCTCTTTATTGCAATTATTATCTCTTTATTCCTTATTATCTTAAAATTGAAATTTTGGCATTTATATAAAAAATTTTTTAAAATCTATATAATAAAAAACTCAATAATAATAGTAATAAACCCTAATAATAACAATAATAACGTTTTCTAAATCTTATTTATATCATTTTTAAATTAATATCGTTTATTACTGTAATTATTACTGTTTAATAATTATTTTTAAAATATACTCCCGGGAAAAATTAAAAAGAAAAAATAAAAAATAAAATATTATAACAATATTAAAAAATTGTATTATTATAATTATACTTATTATTATTATTTTTTGTTTTATTACATTTAAAATTTTTTTTTTGGAAATATACTAATATTAAAGTAATAAAAATAATATAAAATAAAAAATAATAAATAAAAGGATAATAATGATAATAATGATGATAAAAAAATAAATAATAATGATAATAATAATAAAATCTAAAAATGAAATAATGATGTAATAAGGGATAATAAAATAATATTTTAAATCATCAAATTTTTTACCCAAATTCTTTTTTATTCTCATTTTTACCCTCTTTATTGTCATGTTTAAATAGATTCTGGTAATTATTATCTTTTTACCCAAATTTAATTGCCAGAATCTTTAAAAATTAATAAAAAAAAAACGTCTTTTTTGGAGCCCAAACTCTAAAAAGGCCCAAAATTTCGCTAGTTTTTGGGCCGTTTTTTTCGATTTTTTGGGATTTTTTTTTTTTTTTCCCTTTTTTTTATTAATATGGACAAAATTCCTTTATTATCATCATTATTATTTAAATTACCCATCATTATTTCGTTAATCTCATCATTATCATCAAACACATTTTTCCTAAATCATTATCATCATTATTTAAATTTTTATCACATTTTTTCAATTGTTTATTTTTTGAAAATTTATTGCATTTTAAAAATTTTTAATTTTAAAACCTATACCTAAAAACCAACTACAATAATAATTAAAAACCCAATAAAAATAATAATAAACTTTCTAAATCATTATTTATATCATTTTTTTAAATTTAAAATATCGTTTTTTTAAAATGTTTTTTTAACGGGTTTAGAAAAAATTTTTTTTTTACAATTAAAACTCCCCAGTAAAAAAAATAAAATGTTAATAAAAACAAAAAATAAATATTAAAAAACAATTTTTAAATCCCCATTGAAATTATTAAAAATTTTAACTTATTTTTTTTTTAATTAAATTGTTAAATTTTTTACAGTTATAATATTTTTTTTTGGCAAAAAATACTAAAATTTAAAAGAAATTAAATAAAATGATAAAAATAATAATAATAAAAATAATAAAATAAAAATAATAATAATAATAAAATTAAAAATAATAAAAATAATAATAAAAATATAATAAAAATATAAATAATGATGATAAAAAAATGATAAGTAATAAAATTTAATATCATCAAATGTTATCCAAATACTTCTTTAATTTCTCTTTTTTTAAATCATCATTATTTCGGGTTTAAATTTAGAAATTCCCTTTGGTAATTTTTTCTTTATTACCCAAATAATTGCCAGAATCATCAAATAAATTGGGAAAAAAAAACGCCCTTTTGGAGCCCCTACTCTCAAAGGCTAATTTCGCTAGATTTTCCCGGGTTTTTCGATTTTTGTGATTTTTTTTTTTTTAAAACCTTTTTTTTTTTATTATTTTTCCCAAAATTCCCCTGTTATTATCATCATTATTATCATGTTTTCTTTTCATTATTATCTTTTATCACATCTTATCAGCTTTACATCATTTTCTCACCCTTATCATCATTATTGAAATTTATTACCCTCATTTTGAAATTTTAATATCATTTTTATTGAAATTTTGAAAGGTTAAAATATATAATTTTCCCATCTATAAACTAATAACAACTACAAAAAATTAATATTTATAACAATAAAAATCACTTAAAAAACGTTTCTAAAAAATCATTATTATATAATTTTTTTCAATTAATATCGTTTTTAAAACTGTATTATTACCCTTTAATAATTTTTTTTTCAATTATACTACCAAAAAAAAAAATAAAAAATTAAATAATAAAAACCATATTATTACTAAAAAATTTTTAAAAACTTAGTTTTATTATAATTTACTTTTTATTTTTTATTATTATTGTTATTATTACAGTCATAAAAATTTTTTTTGGCAAAAATACAAATATTAAAGTAATCTAATAATGATAAAATTAATAATAATAAAAAAAAATAAAAATAAAAATAATAATAATAATAAAAAAATAATAATAAAAATAATAATAATAATAATATATATAACAAAATATAATGTATAAGATGATAAATATAAATAAAAATTTTAATAATCATAAAATGTTACCAATTCTTTTATTCTCACTTTTTCATCATTATTGTCATGATTAATAGAATTCGGTAATTATTATATTATTCCCTAAAATTGCCAAACATAAAATGAATAAAAAAAACGTCATTTTGTAGTTTACACTAAAAAGGCTATATTTCGCTACAATTGCGCTTTTTCGATTTTTGGGATTTTTTTTCTTTTACCTTTTTTTTTTAATTATATAGGACAAACCCCTGTTATTATCATCATTATTATATGATTATCATCATTTTTATCGTTTCATCATCATTATCATCATTATCATCTCATTACATCATTATTGCAATTATTATCATCATTATTGCAATTATTATCTTATTATTGCATTTTTTTGCTTTTAAATATATAATTTTACATCTATACAAATAACACTACAATAAAAATAGTAAAAACATAAAAAAAACAATAAAAAATTTCTATAATCTTTTTTATTCATTTTTTAAATTTAAATATCGTTATTCGTAATTATTACTGTTATAAAAATTATTTTTAAAATTTAAATACTACCAGAAAAAATAAAATATATAATAATAACAATAAAAAAAAATAAAAATTACAAAAATTAGGTTATTATATTTACTTTTTATTATTATTGTTATTATTACGTTTAATATATTTTTTGGCAAAAATCTAAAATTAAAGTAATAATAAAAATGATAAAATAATAAAATAATAATATAATAAAAAAATAATAATAATAATAATAATAATAATAAATGAAAAAAATGGAATAAAATATAATAATAAAATAAATAATAATGATAAAAATGATGTTAAATAATAAAAATATAATTTAATAATCATAAAATTTACCCAAATTCTCTTTTTTCCCCTTTAAAATCATCTTTATTGTCATTTTAAAAAATTCTGGTAATTATTATCATTATTCCCCTAAAATTGCCGAATCTAAAAAATGAAGGGAAAAAAACTCTTTTTTGGAGTCTACTCTCAAAGGCTATATTTCGCAGTTTTTTGCCGTTTTTTTCACTTTTGGGTTTTTTTTTTTTTAATTTTTTTTTTTATTTTATTGGGAACAATTCATTTTATTATCATCATTATTATCATCATTATCATCATTATTATCGTTTATCATCTCTTATCATCTTATAAAATCTTATCACTCATTACATCATTATTGCAATTTTTATATCATTATTGCAATTATTATCATTTTATTGCAATTATTGCAGTTATGATATAAAATTTTTTACATCTTACAATAACAGCTACTAATAATATAAAAACAAAATATAACAAAAATAATTTTTTCTAAAATCATTTTTTATATCATTATTTAAATTTAATATCTTATTACTGAATTTTCTGTTATAATAATTATTTTTTACAATTTACTACCTAAAATAATAATAATGAAAATAATAACAATAAAAATATTAATAACATATTATAAAAATTGTATTTTTATATTAAACTTTTATTTTTATTATTATTGTTTTTATTACTTTTATAAATATTTTTTTGGCAAATACTAAAAATTAGAAATAAAAAAATTATAAAAATAAAATAAAAATAATAATATAATAATAATATAATATAATAATAAAAATAATAATAATAATAATAATAAAAATAAAAATAATAATAATAAATAATATAATTATAATAATGATAAAATTTGATAATAGTAATAATTTTAAAAAATCTCAAATGTTATCCAAATTCTCTTTATTCTCAATTTTTTTTCATCATTATTGTCATTTTAATAAAATTTTCTGGAAATTTATTATCATTTTTACCCAAATATTTCCCAAATTTTAAAATAAAAGGGAAAAAAAACGTCATTTGGGGTTTTTACCCCAAAAAGGGGATATTTCGCTAGATTTTCCGTTTTTCGATTTTTGGGGTTTTTTTTTTCTTTAACCTTTTTTTTATTATATATGGCAAAATTTCCTATTATTTCATCATTTTTTCATGATTACATCATTTTTATCGTTATCATCATCATTATCATCATTATCTCTTATCTCATCATTATCATCATTATTGCAATTATTATCATCTTTATTGCAATTATTTTTGCAATTATTGCGTTAAAATTTTATAAAATTTTACATCATATAAAAACCTACAAAAAATAATAGTAATAACAATAATAATAAAAATATAACGTTTCTATAATCTTTTATTTATATCATTTTTAAATTAATACGTTTTTACGAAATTATTACTGCTATAAATTATTTTTAACAATTATACACCAGTAAAAATAATAAAATGATAATAAAAAACATAAAAAATTTTAAATAACATATTAAAACATTATATTATTATAATTATACTTTTTTATTTTATTGTTTTATTCGTTTATATATTTTTTGGAAATATAAATAATTAAAGTAATAATAAAAATGATAATAATAATAATAATAAAAATAATAATGATAATAAATAATAATAATAATAATATAATAAAAATAAAAAATAAATAATAAAATGAGATAATAATGAAAAATAGTAAAAAATTTTAATAATCATCAATGTTATCCAAATTCTCTTTTTTCATTTTTTATATCATTTTGCGATTTAAATTCTGGAAATTTTTTATCATTTTGCCCTAAAATTGCCAAAATCATAAAATGAGGGAAAAAAACTCATTTCGGAGTTTAACCCAAAAAAGGCTTTTTTCGCTAGTTTTTTGCCGCTTTTTCGATTTTGGGGGATTTTTTTTTTTACCTTTTTTAATTATTATGGCACAATTCCTTTATTATCATCATTTTTATCAGTTTTAATCATTATTACGTTTCATCATCATTTCATCAATATATCATTATCATCACATTACATCATTATCAATTTTTATCACATTATTGCAATTATTATCATTATTATTGCAATTATTGCTTATAATTATAATTATCATCTATACAAAACAACTAAATAATATATAAAAACAATATAATAAAAATAATAACGTTTCTA
>NW_023662105.1:205845-208345 GCF_015228065.2 Penaeus monodon | reverse complement strand
TTGTAGTTGTTATTAGTATAGATGTAAAAATAATATTATAACTGCAATAATTGCAAAAATAATGATAACAATTCAATAATGATAATAATTGCAATAATTATGATAATGATGATGATAATGATGATGATATACCCTAATAATTGCCAGAATCATCAAATGATTGGAAAAAACGTCATTTTGGAGTCTACTCTCAAAAGGCTAGATTTCGCTAGATTCATCCGCTTTTTCGACTTTTGTGATTTTTTCCTTTTACCTTTTTATGGACACAATTCCTGTTATCATCATCATTATTATCATGATTATCATCAGTATTATCGTTATCATCATTATTATCATCATTATTGCAATTATTATCATCATTATTGCAATTATTATCATCATTATTGCAATTATCATCATTATCATTACAATTATTTCAGTTATAATTATATTTTTTACATCTATACTAATAACAACTACAATAACAATAGTAATAACAATAATAAAAACAATAATAACGTCTTTATAATAATTATTTATATCATTATTTTAATTAATATTGTTATTACTATAATTATTACTGTTATAATAATTTTTTTCTACAATTATACTACCAGTAAAAATAATAATAATGATAATAATAACAATAATAATATTAATAACAATTTTATAAAAATTAGTATTATTATGATTATACTTATTATTATTATTATTGTTATTATTATAGTTATAATATATTTTTTGGCAATAATACTAATAATTAGAGTAATAACAATAATAATAATAGTAATAATAATAATAATAATAATAATAATGATAATAATGATAATAATAATGGTAATAGTAATAATATTAATAATAATGAAATGTTATCCAAATTCTCTTTATTCTCTCTTTTATCATCATTATTGTCATGATTAATAGAATTCTGGTAATTTTATCATTATTACCCTAATAATTGCCAGAATCATCAAAAGAATGGATAAAAGGTCATTATGGAGTCTACTCTCAAAAGGCTATATTTCGCTAGATTTTGCCGCTTTTTCGATTTTTGGGATTTTTTTTCTTTTACATTTTTTTTTATTATATATGGACACAATTCCTGTTATTATCATCATTATTATCGTGATTATCATCATTATTATCGTTATCATCATCATTATCATCAGTATAATCATCATTATCATCATTATTGCAATTATTATCATCATTATTGCAATTATTATCATTATTATTCCAATTATTGCAGTTATAATATATATTTTTGCATCTATACTAATAACAACTACAATAATAATAGTAATAACAATAATAATAACAATAATAACGTTTTTATAATAATTATTTGTATCATTATTTTAATTAATATCGTTATTACTGTAATTTTTACTGTTATTATAATTATTTTTACAATTATACTACCAGTAAAAAAATAATAATGATAATAATAACAATAATAATATTAATAACAATATTATAACAATTAGTATTATTATAATTATACTTAATATATTATTATTGTTATTATTAGAGTTATAATATTTTTTGCAATAATACTAATAATTAAAGTAATAATAATAATAATCATAATAGTAATAATATTACTACTATACTACTACTACTACTACTAATAATAATAATAATAATGATAATAATGATAATAATAATGTAATAGAATAATATTAATAATCATAAATGTTATCCAAATTCTCTTTATTCTCACTTTTATCATCATTATTGTCATGATTAATAGAATTCTGGTAATTATTATCATTATTACCCTAATAATTGCAAGAATCATCAAATGAATGGAAAAAACGTCATTATGGAGTCTTCTCTCAAAAGCCTATATTTCGCTAGATTTTGCCGCTTTTTCGTCTTTTGGAATTTTTTTTTTTTTACCTTTTTTTTAAAATTACATATGGAAACAATTCCTGTTATTATCATCATTATTATCATGATTATCATCATTACTATCATTATCATCATCATTATCATCATTGTTGATATTATTATCATCATTATTGCAATTATTATCATTATTATTGCAATTATTGCATTTATAATAAATATTTTTCACATCTATACTAGTAACAACTACAATAATAATAGTAATAACAATAATAACGTTTTTATAATAATTATTTATATCATTATTTTAATTAATATCGTTCGTACTGTAATTATTACTGTTATAATAATTACTTCTACAATTATACTACCAGTAAAAAAATAATAATGATAATAATAACAATAACAATATTAATAATAATATCATAACAATTAGTATTATTATAATTATATTTATTATTATTATTATTGTTATTATTACAGTTATAATATATTTTTTGGCAAAAAATGCTAATATTTCAAGAATATACTACTACTAATAATAATAATAATAATAATTAATAATATAATAATAATATAATAAATAATAAATAAAATAAAAATAATGATGATAATAATGATAATAATAAAGATGATAGTAATAATATTAATAATCATCAAATGTTATCAA
>NW_023662105.1:198345-200845 GCF_015228065.2 Penaeus monodon | reverse complement strand
ATCATTTTTGCAATTTTTATCAATTTTGAAATTATTTTTAAAAGGTTTTGACACCTACTTTAAGAAAAAGAATAATTTTGTATTCCTAAAAAACGGTATTTGTTCCCACTTTACCTTGGCTAGGGGGTTTCAATTTTTCAGGGACAAAAGTTAGCCATAGATATACAAGTACATGCACACAGCACACAAAAACACACACACACACAACATATATTATGTATTATATCCAATAAAGATATTTCTGTCTATGTATATATGTAACATATGTAACTTAATCTATCTACTGTCTGTCTTTAAAATTATATTTTTTTTTTTTCATCTATCTTTCTATTTACCTAAATATCTGTCATGTATGCGTATCTATCTATGTATAAAAATAAACAAATGATATGTGTTGTGTTTTTTGGTGTTTTGTTTGGTGTCTTTTTCCCCATTGTGTGTGCCAAAATACTAAATTCATACATACATAATATATAATATATATAATATATATATTTTAATATATATATTAAACTATATATATATTAAAAGATATTATATATATAATATATAAAATATTATTATCAAATCATCTATCTATCTATCTTCTATATATATATATTAATATTATATATATACACATAATAAAATATATATATATATATTATATATATATATATTATATATTTATATAATATTAAAATTATTATGTAACCACACACATACAGGTACAGGGTGAAGAGTGCCCTTGCTCCAGGGGTTGGCTGGGGAGGTAGTTAGGCTGAGCGACTGCCCCTTGCCCCGGGACAGAGTCTAGATCCGGGTCGACTGTAAAGAGAATGCGTGGAGTAGGGGGCCTCGTGGCCCCCATTCAAAACCTGACTGGCTGAGCTAGGGGTTTGGGGGGACCCTTTGTTGGAAAAAGGGGGGGGGCAAGTTACAGTGTTGGTAGCTAACTTCCCTTTAAGGACCTAAGGTCCCAGCGGTGCAAAGCGGGGCACTTGGGGGGAAGTGGAGCGTCCAAAAGGTCGTCGGGGAGCAAAGGAGTTGGTTGGGTGGGCGTCCTGACTTCCTCGAGGATTTGGGCGCACCAGACGCCGCTAACCGGGCGGGGTGCCCGACGATTTGGCTGGCAAGCTCAAGGTACCGGCCATGCTATAAGGAGACCTATGACCGGTGCTGAGGGAAGTGGGGTACAACTAGGTGCAGAGTGTATTGCAAAACCCCGCGTCGGAAGCGAGGGCTTCGCCGAAGCTCAGACCCCCTGGGAAGGGGCCATACACGGTGGTAGGGGCCCTCTCTGATGTCGCCTATGATTCGCAGAGGGAAAAACGACCGTTGTTGTCCACGGGCCCGGCTGTGGCGTTACCATGGGCCAGGAACTACTTCGGGGGCCAGGGTAAAAAAAGAAGATAGCCCCACTAGGGCGAGAGGACGGGGCAGACGTGCCCGAGATGGGGACGGCATTAGACGGTGGGGGCGATGCAGCAGAGCAAGGGTGACCTGACGGTCTTGGGGCGGAAAATCCCCTCTGGTGCCATGCCAATTACCGCCCCCCAAACCTCCTCAGAGCGCCCCCAGGGGAAGCGAAGAAAGCTGCGCGGATGAAAGTTTTTATTTTGAGAACGTTTTCAATTACGGTTATTTTTTTTTTTGGAAAGAATTTCTTTTGTTCCTGAGGACAATTTATTTAAATTTTCTGTATTTTTGTTTCGGGTTTAGGTAGCAGAGCAGACGGGTCGTCTGTTTATAGGGGGGGATAGGCTACGCCAGTGGGTCTTTGTTCGTGGAAACTGTGTTAACATGAAGGGGGCCCCGGGCAAACTGACGCACGGGTGTGAGCGGAGGAGCGGGGGAACAAGCCGAGAGAGGGGTTGGGGCTGTCCCGTGAAGACCTCGTGTGTGCCCCTTTTGACCTGATATAATTTTTGGTTGCCTGTTATAACCAGTATGTTCGGTGACATGGGGTTTCCCCCGTATTTTGCCTATAGAAAAATGTACGGGAAAAACTTTTTTAAATAAGGGGGAAAAACTGTCATTTTTTTGTTTTTTTCGTGCCCCCCCTCGCCACTTTGGGGTTTTTTTCCCCCCCGTGGTGTTCTGGGACGCTGTGGTCCGGTGCCTCTTGGAGCTGCCTGTTCACGACCCCCTGGATGACGCCGTCGCCTAACCTGTCTTCGTTGGTGGCAGAGAGACGAGGGTCGGGGTAACAAAATATATATATATATCATATATTGTATGACATTTAAATTATATATGTATAATTTTAAAAAATTTTAAATAATAATAATATAAATTATACTATACATACTAAAATAACCCCAAAATAACACACACACAACACACACCACACAACATACGCACTCAACACACACACACACACACACATACACACTTTATAATAAATATTATATATAATATATAATTATAAATATATATTATAATTAAAAATTATAAAATATTATATAATATATGTATTTATTATATTAACGATATTATATTTATTATATTATATATATAT
>NW_023662105.1:189804-193245 GCF_015228065.2 Penaeus monodon | reverse complement strand
TTTAAAATATTATATATATATTTTTTTTTTTTTTTTTTATATATTATTTTATATTTATATATATATATATTTTATATTATTATTTTATTATATATTAATTTATTATATTATTAATAAAATATATATATATATATATATATAATCCGTGTATGTCCCTTTGGCAATTTAGAGCGTGGTTTTGCCATTGCCTTCCCCCCGGTGTTTTTTTTTTTTTTTTTTTTTCGAGTCACCACCCTCTATTTACCCGGCACTGACTTGGACTGGCTTATCCACCAGCGGCTAGGCAGGAAATCGAGGTAAAGTTCCTTGCCCAAGGGAACACGCGCCGGCCGGTGACTCAACCCTCGAACTCAGATTGCCGTTGTGACAGTCTTGCTTCTGACGCTCTAACCATTCGGCCCCCGCGGCCCATGCATATATACATATATCTATTAATTTTGTTTTATTTATATGTACATATTATAATATATTATATATATATATATAGTATATATATTTAATATATATATATTATATATATATATAATAATTTTTAATATATATATTATATTTTATATATATATAACGTATTTGTGAAATATTTACAAATATATATATATAATATATTTAAAATATATAAATATTATATATATATATATATATATAATATTATATATATATATTATATAATATTATATAAAATTATATAGTATATTGCTACGCCAGTGGTCTTTGTCTCTGTGCGAGGCATGTGTTTACATGAAGGGACCTGGGCAAGGGGTGTCGCGGCTGGCTGTGAGCGGGGGGAGGAGGAACAAGCCGAGAGACGGAGTTGGGCGCTGCCCTGTGAAACCTCGTTGTCCCCTTTGACCAAATATCTTGTGTTGCCCTTTTATAAGCTGTACTGTGCGGGTTTTGACATGCTGGTTTCCCCCCGTATTGTGCCTATAGAAAAGTTGTACGGGTAAATAAATTTTGTAAATAAAAGGAAAGACTGTCATTTGTGTTTACTCGTGCCCTGCCTCGCCACTTGGCGTTTGCTCTCCTGGTGATCTGGGACGTTGTGGTGTTCGGTGCCTCTTGGAGCTGTTCAGTGTTCACGACCCTGTATATAACACGCCGTCTGCCTAGCCTGCCTTGTGTTGGTGGCAGAGAGACGAGGGTCGGGGTAACAATATGTATATGTATTGTATATATATATATTTTATATTTTTATATATATATATGTATAATAGTATTATATTATATATATATTATATGTATTAATATTTAATATATGTATATATATACATATATGTATATATATATATATTTAAAATATATATATATATATATATATATATTACATATTACAATTTAATTATTTATATATTTTATAGTATATATATATATATATATATATTTTATATATATTTTATATATATATGTGTGGTGTGTGTGCGTGGGGTGTGTAGTGTGTGTGTGTGTGTGTGTGTGTTTGTGTGTGTGTGTGTGTGTGTGTACATACATTTAATTGAATATATAATATATATAAAATATATATATATATATATATATATATATATACATATATTTTTTATATATATATAAAATTTTTATTATTTATATATATTTTTATATATATATATATACATATATATATTTATATATATATATATGTATTTTTATATAATATATATAATATATAATTTTATATAATTTTATATATTCATATAAATGTATGTACACACACACACACGCACACACACACACACACACACACCACACACCCACACACAAAAACACACACACCCTATATGTATATCTATGTATAATATATATATATATATATATATATATATATATATATATATATATATATATTTACAGAATTTCGCAAAAACACATAGCTATTTTAAAATGAGATAGATAGATTGATAGAATACTAAATCATATATATATATATACATATATATTTATATTATATATATATATATAATATATATATATTATTTATATATATATATTATATATATATATTATATATAAAAATATAAATACACACACACCCCCACACCACCAAAAATTATAAATTATATAATATATATATATATTATATATATATATATATATATATTTTTATAATAATATGTATATATAAAATGTATATATATATATATAGTATCATATATAATTTTTATGTGTGGGGTTGTGTGTGTGTGTGTTTGTGTGTGTGTGTGGGGTGTGGGGTGTGATATGTGACATTTTATATTTTATATATTATATATATATATATATTATATATATATATATATTATATATATATATATTTTAAAATATGTGTGTGGGGTGTGTGTGTGTGTGTGTGGTGGTGTGTGTGTTTTGTGTGTTGTGTGTGTGTGTGTGTGTGTTTGTGTGTGTGTGTGTGTGTGGTGTACATACATTTAATTTAATTATTAATTATATATTATATATATAAATATTTTAAAATATTATATATTTATAAATTTTTGTAAATATACATAATTTATAATTAAAATATAAAATTATATATTATATAATTATATAAATTATTTCACACACACCCCCGCACACACACAACACACACACACACACACACACACACACAACCCCAACACAAACACACACACCCCATAAATATATATATATATATATATATATATAATATATAATATATATAATGTTGTGTGTGTGTGTTGTGGTTTGATATAATATATTAATTTTATATTTATATTATTATATTGTAATATTATAATATTCCCCAATATCAAATATATTTTATATATTTAAAAAAATTTTAAAAATGATATATAAAATTTTTTATATTTAAAATTTTAAAAAATATATTATAATATAATATATAACACACACCCCACCCCACACCACCACACAAAATATATATAATAAATATAAATAAAAGTTTATATATATATAAAATTTTATAAAAAAAATTTTTATTTTAATATATATATTATATATATAATTTTTATAATACTTTTAAAAAAAAAATATTAGAGCCCCCCCGGGGAAAAGGAAAAGTCGTTCAAGTTTAAAACTTGAAAAAAAAACGAAAAAAAAAAAAATCGCGAAAAATTGGGAAAAAGTATGTACAAAAAAAAAGACGAAAAACGTAAACACTAAACAAATTTCGGTCCGTAATTACCCGTAAAAAACTGTGGGTCTTGAGTTTTGTTTAAATTTGATTCATCTTATGAATCAACAAAAAATTTCCGGGGTTAAAGGAAACTTTTTATATATATATATATTTTATTATAAATTTTATTTTATATATATTATATATTTATATTATGTATTTAAATAATTATATATATATATATATATAAAATATTTTATATTATATTGTGTGTGTGTTGTGGGGTGGGTGTGTGTTTGTGTGTGTGTGGTGGGTGTGTTTGTGTGTGTGTAGTGTGTGTGTGTGTGTGTGTGTGTGCGTTGGGGTTT
>NW_023662105.1:174804-182304 GCF_015228065.2 Penaeus monodon | reverse complement strand
AGTGGATTTTCTTCGCAGGATTGCGTTCATGCTGTGAGCCGGAAGGACGCAGCGCCACCCTGCCGCCAGATTGTAAAAGGCTATGTGAACGTACAGTGGCTGACAGGGACGCAAAACACACGTAAAGGGGTAAACACACGCTACGACGACGCTACGACTTGTCTAAAAGGGTTAAAAGCGCCGCTCGGAGGTCGCGGTCAGCTGCCCGGAGGGAGAGGGCGGAGCTGACCTTGAGCTGACCTTATGCGCTGGGGTCTTAGCACGACTCCCGGTCAAACGAGGTCAGATATAAAATGTGACCTCCTCCCTCGCTGAGCGGGTGGTTCTTATTTGGGACTTTGGATCCGCGTAGTAACCAGCCACGTGGCCCACTGGTAACAGAAATAGGTTTATCCACATCCTCTAACAGAAATAGAATTATCCACATCCTATAGACAGAGAGAGAGGAGAGAGCGAGGGGGGGGAGAGAGCAAGAGAGAAAGAGAGCTAGAGAGCGAGAGAGGAGAGAGAGAGAGAGAGAGAGAGAGAGAGAGAGAGAGGGGAGCAGGTGGAGAGAGGATAGAGGGAGAGAGAGAGAGGGGGGGGGAGGGGAGAGGAGAGGGAGGAGAAGAGAGAGGAGAGAGAGAGGAGCGAGAGAGTTTAGAGGGAGAGAGAGGGAAAGAAAAGTGAGAGAGCGAGAGAGAGAGAGAGAGAGGGGGGAAGAGGAGACAGAAAGAGGAGGGGAAGAGAGGAGAGAAAGAGAGGGGAAAGGGAGAGAGAGGGTAGAGAGAGGGGGAGAGAGAGAGAGAAAGGAGAGAGAGAGAGAGAGACAGAGGAAGAGCGAGAGAGAGAAAGAGAGAGAGAGAGAAGGGGAGGTGAAGAAAGAATTAGAGAGTGAAGAAAGAGAAGAGAGAGTGAAGAGAGAGAGTAGAAAAAAGAAAAGGAAGAGAGGGGAGAGAGAGAGAAGGGGGAGGAAGATAGAGAGACATAGGAGAGAGAGAGGATAGAGAGAGAGAGAGAGGGGCGGGAGTGGGGGTGAAGAGAGAGAGAGAGAAGGGGAGGGGGTTGGAGAGAGAGAGAGAGAGAGAGATAGGTTTAGTTAGGTAAGGGAAGGGTTGGTTTGGTTGGGAAAGTTAGTTTGGGTTTAGGGTAAGTTATTTTGCTTTGGGAAAGAATTTCATTGGTTTAGATAAGGATCAATTTACGTTATATTATCTTATGTTATATTAGGTTATGTTAATCAATTAGGTTTATTAGGTTATGTTGAGTAGGTTTAGTTAGGTTAGGTTAAATAATGATGGATTACATTTCTTACGTTGGGTTAAATAATGAAATTTAAACCCAAATCCTAACCTACCCTACATTAACCTAACCTAACTAAACCAGACCTAACCTAATTAACTGAACCTGAAAAAACCTAAACAAGCATAAGCTAAACTAGCTTAAACGAACCTAGCTAAAGCAAACTGCATCAAACCCTAACTAAATCTAACCCTAGCTAGCTAAACGTGAGTTAACCTAACTTACCCTAACCTAATTTAAAATGTACCTAACGAAACCAAAACCCAAATCAAACCAACTCTAAATGAACCTAATTTAACTAACCAACCTTACGAAAACTAACAAAACCCCAAACCTTCCTTAATCTAACCAAACCTAAACCTAACTAAACCCATCTAACCCACCTAAAACATAACTTAACCTAAACTAATCTAACTTAACCTAAACTAATTAAGTTAACCTAGCCTAACCTAATCTATTTAAGCTATATAACTAAACCCAAACCTACAAACCTAAAGTAATCTAACCAAACTTTGCCTAAACTAATCTCACCAAACCAAACTAACATTACTTAAACTAGCCAAAATCTAGTCTAAACTAACTGAACTAAATGTAAACTATTCTAACATAGCAAACACTCTTTCCCTACCTAACCCTGACTAAACCAAATCAAATTTAAACTTAAGCTAATCTAACGAACTAAAGCTAAACCCATCTTTGCTTAAACGTAACTTAACCAAACCAATCTTACTAAACCCTAGTAAAACTAAACGTAACCTAATCCATACTAATTTTTATGAGATTAATCCGTAACAGAGTGGGGTAGAAGAGAGGAAGGGAAATTTAAAGCAAAAAAAACCGCTCATCCCCACCTCTGCCCCTGACCGGGGAGTGGGGAGAAACCGCTTATCCAGCCGCGTAAAAGGACATAGGAAGGGAAAAGGGGAAAAACTCCAATCTCTGTACTGAAAACATCGGAATACAACAAAAGAGAAAAAAAACAACCGTGAAAGAGGGTACAGGGGAAAAAAAAATTAATGGCATTCCTTATGTAAGGAAACTAGCAGAGAAGGAGACATTAACTTTACTCTTTCCCGGTGAAACAAAAACGGGCTGGCCGTTCCAGGCAATGCAGGGAAAGCAGCTGTAAGGGCAGAGTTGTCAATTAGCATTACTTTATCGCAGCATTTCGTATTATTTTTGGGTTATCATGCTGCCGCGAAATGCCATGGGGTGTTTCTGGAAAGCCGAGGAAATACGTAGGAGAATTTTTAAGAAAAAGTTGGTGCTTTAGATGGGACACACACACATACCTGGACCATCAAACTCATGCAAGGAGTACTATATAAACTATAGAGAATTACCAAGCATGCAGCTATATTCTTTCAACCATGAACATTCAGAGAGCTTTTGGTCTTCTGAAGTGCAAATTAAAAAATAATAATAATAAAAATATATATATATATATTGTATAAATATGAATAAGTACTATTCTTTTCAGCCGCTGTTGCGCAAAAACTCTCTTGTCTTTGACTCTGATTCTTCTGCTTACCCTTTCTCTTGCTGCTGATGAAGGTGATACAGAACTCATTATAGAGGTAAGTGTTCCAGAAACTTCTAGAAAGTATTTAGGGCCCTTTTCCCTTTACCCTGCATTTGATGGTTGATTGTATATTGATAATAGTAGCAGTAACAATGATGATAGTAATAATGAAAATGATAATGGTTGCAATAATGATAATCAGAAATGTATCAATATATTTTGAATTAATCCCCTACATCATATTTTTCTGTAAAATTTAAAAAGCTCTTCCATGAAATTAAAAAGTATTCTAGTCAATATTATTTTGAGCGGCGCCGTATTAAATTCCCCCTCTTTTTACAAAGGTTCTGGATTAAAGGAATAGCCTTTTGTCTTCAATTTTAAGTTATTTTTTTGCCAATCACTTTTTCCTGGTACTATCGATACTTGGAGTTTATATATTTTGAACGCTTTAAATTTGAAAAACATGCCCAAGATATGAAGAAAAAAGTAAAATAAATGGTTTTCAAGAATTCATCACAGAAGCAAAGACGAGGAAAAAATAACAAAAAAATAATTGTAGCGGTCCATATACAGAAACTAAAAACACATTTATTTACATATTCCACAAACGAAACATTTTTCTGGGTTGACTCAGTAGTAGATGTCTTTTTTTTTTCCAAAACCAAATTAAAAGAAAGACATGAAATGCAAAGGGTTACGATTTTCTTTGGAGGCAGTAGACGTAGAAAACGTGGATTTAGAGACTAGATAGGAGAAAACGTGTATCATTATTATTTCTATTTTTTTTTTTATTATTAAATTTTTATTTTTCATTATTTTGATTAATACCCGCATTATTATCATTTTGATACCAGAACTGCTATTTGACAACTACCACTATTATTTCTACTACACAGATAAACAATTAAAAGGTAATAATAATGATGACAGTCAATAATAACGATAGAAAACGATAATAATAATAATAATAATAATAATAATAATAATAATCATAATAATAATAATAATAACAACAACAACAACAACTCCATTATCATACGAGTATTTCATAAATAGAGGAATGCTAATGACGACAGCGGTAAGTACAGTGGAACCAAGGAAGAAAGAAATGTATAACAGCTACGTTTTAACTACTACCATGTATAAGGAAATCAGAAATAGAGAAACAGAAAAACATAAGAATGGGTGCTAAAAATATTTTGTGGACTTTTTTTTTTTTTTTTTTTTTTTTTTTTTTTTTTTTTTTTTTTAATCCAAATTCTCTTTATTCTCACTTTTATCATCATTATTGTCATGATTAATAAAATTCTGGTAAATATTATCATTATTACCCTAATAATTGCCAGAATCATCAAATGAATGGAAAAACGTCATTTTTGGAGTCTACTCTCAAAGGCTATATTTCGCTAGATTTTGCCGCTTTTTTGACTTTTGGGATTTTTTTCTTTTTCCTTTTTTATTATATTGGACACAAATCCTATTATTATCATCATTATTATCATGATTATCATCATTATTATCGTTATCATCATCATTATCATCATTATCATCATTATCATCATTATTGCAATTATTATCATCATTATTGCAAATATTATCATTATTATTGCAATTATTGCAGTTAAATATATATTTCTACATCTATACTAATAGCAACTACAATAATATAAGTAATAACAATAACAATAATAATAACGTTTTTATAATAATCATTTATATCATTATTTTAATTAATATCGTTATTACTGTAACGATATTAACGATTACTGTTACAATAATTATTTTTACAATTATACTACCAGAAAAATAATAATAATGATAATAATAACAGTAATAATATTATAAGAATATTATAAAAATTAGTATTATTATAATTTACTTATTATTATTATTATTGTTATTATTACAGTTGTAATATATTTTTTGGCAATAATACTAATAATTAAAGTAATAAAAATAATGTTAATTTTAATAATGATAATAATATTAATAATAATAATAATAATAATAATAATAATAATAATAATAATAATAATAATGATGATAATAGTAATAATATTAATAATAATCAGATGTTATCCAAATTCTCTTTATTCTCACTTTTATCATCATTATTGTCATGATTAATAGAATTCTGGTAATTATCATTATTACCCTAATAATTGCCAGAATCATCAAATGAATGGAAAAAATGTCATTTTTGGAGTCTACTCTCAAAAGGCTATATTTCGCTAGATTTTGCCGCTTTTTCGACTTTTTGGGGGTTTTTTTTTTTTTTAACTTTTTTTATTATTTTTGGACATAATTCCTGTTATTAAACCCTCATTTTATCATGATTATCATCATTATTATAGTTATCATCATCATTTTCATAATTATCATCATTATCATCATCATTATCATCATTATTGCAATTATTATCATCATTATTGCAATTATTATCATTATCATTGCAATTATTGCAGTTATATTTTAACATCTATACTAACAACAACTACAATAATAATAGTAATAACAATAATAATAACAATAATAACGTTTTTATAATAATTATATCATTATTTTAATTAATATCGTTATTACTGTAATTATTACATTTATAATATATTTTTTGAAAAAAAATACTAATAATTAAAGTATAATAATAATAATAATAACAAAAATAATAATTTAATAATAATAATAATAATAATAATAATAATAATAATGATAATAATAATGATAATAGTAATAACATTAATAATCATCAAATGTTATCCAAATTCTTTTTATTCTCACTTTTATAATCGTTATTGTCATGATTAATAAAATTCTGGTAATTATTATCATTATTACCCTAATAATTGCCAGAATCATCAAATGAATGGAAAAAACGTTATTTTGGAGTCTACTCTCAAAAGGCTATATTTCGCTAGATTTTGCCGCTTTTTCGACTTTTGGGATTTTTTTTTCTTTTACCTTTCTTATTATATATGGACACAATTCCGGTTATCATCATTATTATCATGATTATCATCATTATTATCGTTATCATCATCATTTTCATAATTCATCCTCATCATTATTGCAATTATTATCATCATTATTGCAATTATTATCATTATTATTGCAATTATTGCAGTTATAATATTTATTTTAACATCTATACTAACAACAACTGCAATAATAATAATAATAACAATAATAATAACAATAATAACGTTTTTATAATAATTATTTATATCATTATTTCAATTAATATCGTTATTACTGTAATTATTACTGTTATAATAATTATTTCTACATTATAATACCCGTAAAAAAATAATAATGATAAATAACAATAATAATATTAATAACAATATTATAACATTAGTATTACTATAATTATAATTATTATTATTATTATTGTTATTATTTGTTATAATAAATTTTTTGGCAATAATGCTAATATTAAAGTAATAATAAATTTAAAAAAATAATAATAATAATAATAATAATAATAAATAACAATGATAGTAATAATATTAATAATCAAAAATGTTATCCAAATTCTCTTTATTTTTCACTTTTATCATCATTATTGTCATGATTAATAGAATTCTGGTAATATTATCATTATTACCCTAATAATTGCCAGAACATCAAATGAATGGAAAAAACGTCAGTTTGGAGTCTACTCTCAAAAGGCTATATTTCGCGAGATTTTTCCGCTTTTTTCGACTTTTGGATTTTTTTCTTTTACCTTTTTTATTATATATGGAAACAATTCATGTTATTATCATCATTATTATCATGTTTATCATCATTATTATCGTTATCATCATCATTACCATCATTATCATCATCATTATCATCATTATTGCAATTATTATCATCATTATTGCAATTATTACAGTTATAATATATTTTTTGGCAATAATACTAATAATTAAAGTAATAAAAATAATAGTAATTTTAATAATAATAATAATATAATAATAATAATAATAATAATAATAATAGTAATAATAATAATAATAATAATAATAATAATAATAATAATAATAATAATAATATTATAACAATTAGTATTACTATAATTATAATTATTATTATTATTATTGTTATTATTACAGTTATAATATATTTTTTGGCAATAATGCTAATAATTAAAGTAATAATAATAATAATAATAATAATGATAATAATAATAATAATAATAATAATAATAATGATAATAATAATAATAACAATAATAATAATAATAATAATAATAATATTAATAATAATCAAATGTTATCCAAATTCTCTTTATTCTAACTTTTATCATCATTATTCTCATGATTAATAGAATTCTGTTACTTATTATCATTATTACCCTAATAATTGCCAGAATCATCAAATGAATGGAAAAAACGTCATTTTGGAGTCTACACAATTCCTGTTATTATCATCATTATTATAATGATTATCATCATTATTATCGTTATCATCATCATTATCATCATTATCATCATTATCATCATTATTGCAATTATTATCATTATTTTTGCAATTATTGCAGTTATATATATTTTTACAACTATACCAATAATAATAGTAATAACAATAACAATAATAATAACGTTTTTATAATAATCATTTATATCATTATTTTAATTGATATCGTTATTACTGTAATTATTACTGTTACAATAATTATTTTTACAATTATACTACCAGTAAAAATAATA
>NW_023662105.1:159804-169804 GCF_015228065.2 Penaeus monodon | reverse complement strand
CAATACTAATTTTTATAATATTGTTATTAATATTTATTATTGTTATTATTATCATTATTATTATTTTTACTGGTAGTATAATTGTAAAAATAATTATTGTAACAGTAATAATTACAGTAATAACGATATCAATTAAAATAATGATATAAATGATTATTATAAAAACGTTATTATTATTGTTATTGTTATTACTATTATTATTGTAGTTGCTATTAGTATAGTTGTAAAAATATATATAACTGCAATAATTGCAATAATAATGATAATAATTGCAATAATGATGATAATGATGATAATGATGATAATGATGATGATAACGATAATAATGATGATAATCATGATAATAATTATGATAATAATAGGAATTGTGTCCATTGTGTTGAGAGTAGACTCCAAAATGACGTTTTTTCCATTCATTTGATGATTCTGGCAATTATTAGGGTAATAATGATAATAAGTAACAGAATTCTATTAATCATGAGAATAATGATGATAAAAGTTAGAATAAAGAGAATTTGGATAACATTTGATGATTATTAATATTATTATTATTATTATTATTGTTATTATTATTATTATTATTATTATTATTATTATAATATTATTATATTATTATTTATTTATTTTGTTATTATTATTATTAACATTACTTATATTTTACTGTTATTGTTATTATTATTATTATTATCATTATTATTATTATTATTATTATTATCATTACTGCTATTATTATCATTATTATTATTTTTACTGGTAGTATAATTGTAAAAATAATTATTGTAATAGTAATTTAATTACAGTAATAACGATATTAATTAAAATAATGATATAAATGATTATTATAAAAACGTTATTATCATTGTTATTGTTATTACTTATATTATTGTAGTTGCTATTAGTATAGATGTAGAAATATATATTATAACTGCAATAATTGCAATAATAATGATAATAATTGCAATAATGATGATAATAATTGCAATAATGATGATAATGATGATGATAATGATGGTAATGATGATGATAACGATAATAATGATGATAAACATGATAATAATGATGATAATAACATGAATTGTTTCCATATATAATAAAAAAGGTAAAAGAAAAAAAATCCCAAAAGTCGAAAAAGCGGCAAAATCTAGCGAAATATAGCCTTTTGAGAGTAGACTCCAAACTGACGTTTTTTCCATTCATTTGATGATTCTGGCAATTATTAGGGTAATAATGATAATATTTACCAGAATTCTATTAATCATGACAATAATGATGATAAAAGTGAGAATAAAGAGAATTTGGATAACATTTTTTGATTATTAATATTATTACTATCATTGTTATTATTATTATTATTATTATTATTATTATTATTATTATTATTATTATTTTTACTGGTATTATAATTGTAGAAATAATTATTATAACAGTAATAATTACAGTAATAACGATATTAATTGAAATAATGATATAAATAATTATTATAAAAACGTTATTATTGTTATTATTATTGTTATTATTATTATTATTGCAGTTGTTGTTAGTATAGATGTTAAAATAAATATTATAACTGCAATAATTGCAATAATAATGATAATAATTGCAATAATGATGATAATAATTGCAATAATGATGAGGATGATTATGAAAATGATGATGATAACGATAATAATGATGATAATCATGATAATAATGATGATAACCGGAATTGTGTCCATATATAATAAGAAAGGTAAAAGAAAAAAAAATCCCAAAAGTCGAAAAAGCGGCAAAATCTAGCGAAATATAGCCTTTTGAGAGTAGACTCCAAAATAACGTTTTTTCCATTCATTTGATGATTCTGGCAATTATTAGGGTAATAATGATAATAATTACCAGAATTTTATTAATCATGACAATAACGATTATAAAAGTGAGAATAAAAAGAATTTGGATAACATTTGATGATTATTAATGTTATTACTATTATCATTATTATTATCATTATTATTATTATTATTATTTTTATTATTATTATTATTATCATTATTATTATTACTATTATTATTATCATTATTATTATTATTATTATTATTATTATTATTATTAATATTATTATTATTTTTATTATTATTATTATTATTACTTTAATTATTAGTATTTTTTTTCAAAAAATATATTATAAATGTAATAATAACAATAATAATAATAATAAGTATAATTATAATAATACTAATTGTTATAATATTGTTATTAATATTATTATTGTTATTATTATCATTATTAATTTTTTTTACTGGTAGTATAATTGTAAAAATAATTATTATAACAGTAATAATTACAGTAATAACGATATTTAAATTTAAAAAAATGAGATAATTATTATAAAACGTTATTATTGTTATTATTATTGTTATTACTATTATTTTGTAGTTGTTGTTAGTATAGATGTTAAAAATAACTGCAATAATTGGGAATGAAATGATAATAATTGCAATAATGATGATAATAATTTCAATAAAGATGATAATGATGATGATAATGAGATAATTATGAAAATGATGATGATAACTATAAAAATGATGATAATCATGATAATAATGATGGTAATAACAGGAATTATGTCCATATATAATAAAAAAGGTAAAGAAAAAAATCCCAAAAGTCGAAAAGCGGCAAAATCTAGCGAATATAGCCTTTTGAGAGTAGACTCCAAAATGACATTTTTTCCATTCATTTGATGATTCTGGCAATTATTAGGGTAATAATGATAATTACCAGAATTCTATTAATCATGACAATAATGATGATAAAAGTGAGAATAAAGAGAATTTGGATAACATCTGATTATTTTAATATTATTACTATTATCATCATTATCATTATTATTATCATTATTATTATCATTATTATTATTATTATTATTATTATTATTATTATTATTAATATTATTATCATTATTAAAATTAACATTATTTTTATTACTTTAATTATTAGTATTATTGCCAAAAAATATATTACAACTGTAATAATAACAATAATAATAATAATAAGTATAATTATAATAATACTAATTTTTATAATATTCTTATTAATATTATTACTGTTATTATTATCATTATTTTATTATTTTTCTGGTGTAAATTGAAAAAAATTATTGTAACAGTAATCGTTAATACCCCCTTTTAAGTAAAAACGATTTTTTAAATAATAATTTTAAAATTTTTTATTAAAAAAACTTTTTATTATTATTTTTTATTGTTATTACTTTTTATTTTTGGGTAGTTGCTATTAGAATAGTTTGTAAAAATAATATTATACTGCAAAAATTTTGCAATAAAAATGATAATTTTTGCAATAATAAATGATAAAAATTTTGAAAATAATGATGAAAATGTTTAAATGTTTATAATGCATGAAAACCGATAATAATGATGTAATCATGAAAAATGATGTTAAAAAAAGGGGTTTGTGTCCAATATAAAAAAAAAGGTAAAAGAAAAAAAATCCCAAAGCCCAAAAAAGCGGAAAAATCAAAAAATATCCCCTTTTTGGGAAAAGTAGACCCCAAAAACTTTTTTTTTCCATTCATTTGAGATTCTGGAAATTTATTAGGGAAATACTGATTTTTCCCAAAATTTTATTAATCATGACCAAAAATGTGAAAAAAATTTGAAAATAAAAAAATTTTGGGATTAAAAAAAAAAAAAAAAAAAAAAAAAAAAAAAAAAAAGCCCACAAAAAAATTTTTAGCACCCTTTCTTATGTTTTTCTGTTTCTCTATTTCTGATTTCCTTTTTTCCCTGGTATAAAAACGTAGCTGTTATACATTTCTTTTCCCCTTTGTTCCACTGACTTACCGCTGTCGTCATTACATTCCTCTTTTTATGAATACTCGTATGAAAATTTGGGTTGTTGTTTTTGTTGTTTTTTATTATTATTTTATTTATTATTTTTATTTTATTATTATTATTTTTATTATCTTTTTCTATCGTTTTTATTGACTGTCATCATTATTATTCCCTTTTAAATTGATTATCTGTGTATAAAATAAAGTGGTAGTTGCATAATAGCAGTTCTGGTATCATAATGATAAAATGCTGGTTTTAATCAAAAAATGAAAATAGAAATAATAAAAATAAAAAAAAATAGTAATAAAAATGATACACTTTTTCCTCCTATCTATCCCCTAAATCCAGTTTTCTACGCCCACTGCCTCCAAAGAAAAAACGTAACCTTTTCATTTCATGTCTTTCTTTTTAATTTGGGTTTTTGGGAAAAAAAAGACTCTACTCGGTCCCAAAACCCCGCAAAATGTTTTTTGTTTTTAGGGAAAATGTAAAAAAATGTGTTTTTAGTATCTGTTATGGACACTAATTATTTTTTTGTTATTTTTTCCTCGTCTTTGGGTTTTGTGATGAATTTTTGAACCTTTTTTTTTTAAAATTTTTTTCATATCTTTGGGGATTTCCTTCTAATTTTAAACGTTCAAATATAAAAAACTCCAAGTATCGGGTATAAAAGGAAAAAAATGATTTGGCAAAAAAAAAAATACATTAAATTTGGACAAAAAAAAGGGGGGTTTTTCCCTTTTAAACCAACACTTTTTAAAAAAGGGGGGAAATTTAATTCGCCCCGCTCAAAAAAAATTATAGAATACTTTTTAATTTTTTTATGGAAGAGGGATTTTAAAAATTTTCGCAAATATGTGTATGGGATTAAATTTAAAATATTAAATTTATACTTTCTGATTTTTCATTATTCAACCCTTATCATTTCATTTTACTATCACATTGTTAAAAACTACTTTTCAAAATACAATTAAACCATCAAAAGAGGGTCAAAGGGAAAAGGCCCAAATTTCTTTTAAAAAAGTTTTTTGGAACACTTACCCCTATAATGAGTTCTGTTTTCAACCCTTTATCACAGCAAAAGAAAAAGGGGAAGGAAAAAATCAAGTTTAAAGACAAAGAGTTTTGCGCCCAAAAAAGGGGCTGAAAAAATAGTATTATTCATATTTATCAATATATTAAAAATATATTTTTATTATTATTATTTTTTTAAATTTTGGGGCCCCAAGACCAAAAAAAACTCTCTGAATGTTTTATGGGTTTAAAAGAATTAGCTGCATGCTGGGGAATTTTTTTTTTATTTATATAGTTACTCCTTGTGCATAGATTGATGTTTTCCCCGGGATGGGTGTTTTTGTCCCATCTAAAGCACCAATTTCCCTTTAAAATTTTAATAGTTTTTTTCCTCGGGTTTCCAAACACCCCATGGGATTTTGCGGGAGCATGATAAAAAAACCAAAAAAAATTTCGAAATGCGCGATTTAAAATAATTTCTTAAATTTCAAAAATGCCCTTAAAGCTGCCTTTCCCGGGTTGCCTGGAACGGCCAGACGTTTTTGTTTTTACCGGGAAAAAGTAAAGTTAAAGTCTTTCCCTTTTCGCTATTTTCCCTTTTCTAGGGAAAGCCATTTTTTTTTTTCCCTGTAAACCCCCTTTAAGGGTTTTTTCTTTTCTCTTTTGTTGTATTCCGATTTTTTTTTGGTTTCAAGATTGGGTTTTATTTTCTCCCCTTTTCCTTTCCCTATGTCCTTTTACCGGGGGGTGGGATTTGCGGTTTTTTCCCCCTCCCCGGTCAGGGGCAGAGGGGGGGGATGAGGGGGGTGTTTTTTTGGTTTAATTTCCCTTCCCCTCTTCTAGCCCCCTCTGTTACGATTAAACTATAAAATTTTATGGATTAGTTTCGTTTTTTTTTACTAGGGTTTGTTTGATTTGGTTTTTTAAATTAGTTTTAAACTAAAATTTTTGGGCTTTTTGTTTCGTTAATTTTCTTAAATTAAATTTTGTTTTGGGTTTTTGTCAAGGGTTTGGTTAGAAAAAAGTTGCTATTTAGAATAGTTTTTTCATTTTGGGCGTTTTGTTTAGACTAGATTTAGCTATTTTTTATTTTTTTAGTTTGGTTTGGGAATTAGTTTTTGGGAAAGTTAGGTTAGATTACTTTAAGGGTTTTTTTAGGGGGGGGGTTTGGTTTTTTTAATAGCTTAAAAAATTTGGGTTTGGCCCAGGTTTAAATTTTAAAATTTGTTTAGGGTTTAAATTATTATTTTTTGGTTTTTATGTTTTTTTTTGGGTTATAAATTTGGGGTTTTTTAGGTTTTTGGGTTTGGTTAGATTTAAGGGGTTGGGGTTTAGTTAGTTTTCCCTAGGGGAGTTAATTAGGTTCATTTAGAGGTTTTTGGGTTTGATTTGGGTTTTGGTTCCCTTAGGTAACCCTTTTAAAAATTTGGTTAGGATTTAAATTAGGGTTTAAATCACGTTTTTGCTAGCTAGGGTTTAAATTTTGTTAGGTTTGATTTCATTTTTGCTTTAGCTAGGTTTCGTTAAGCTAGTTTAGCTTATGCTTGTTTAGGTTATTTCAGGTTCAGTTAAGTTAGGTTAGGTCTGGTTTAGTTAGGTTAGGTTAATGTAGGGTAGGTTAGGATTGGTTAAGTTACATTATTTAACCCAACGTAAGTAAATGTAATCCAATCATTATTTAACTAAAATTACCTAACTAAACCTACTCAACATAACCTAAATAAAACCCAATCTTGATTAACATACCTAATATAACATAAGATAAAATAACGTAAAATTTTCCTTATCTAACCAATGAAACTTCTTACCCAAAGCAAACTAACTTACCCTAACCTAAACTAACTTACCTAAACCAAACCTAACCTTCCCTTACCTAACTAAACCTATCTCTCTCTCTCTCTCTCTCTCTCAACTCTCTCTCCCTCCCTTCTCTCTCTCTCTCTTCACCCTCTCCCCGCCCCTCTCTCTCTCTCTCTCTCCTCTCTCTCTCCTATGTCTCTCTATCTCTCCTCCCCCTCTCTCTCTCTCTCTGTCTCTCTCTCTCTCTCTCTCCTTTCTCTCTCTCTCCCCCCTCTCTCCCCTCTCTCTCCCTTTCCCCTCTCTTTCTCTCTCTCTTCCCTCCTCTTTCTGTCTCGCTCTCTCTCTCCCCAACCCCCCCACTCCCTTTCTCCCCTCTCTCTCTCTCTCTCCCCCTCTCACTCTCTCCCCCCACCCACTCCCCCCCTATCTCCCCCCCTCTCTCTCTCTCACCTCACTCTCACTCCTTTCTCTCTCTCCCCCCCATCTCTCTCTCTCCTTCTCTCGCTCTCTCACTTTTTCTCTTCCCTCTCTCTCCCTCTAAACTCTCTCGCTCTCTCTCTCTCTCTCTCTCTCTCGCTCTCTAGCTCTCTTTCTCTCTTGCTCTCTCCCCCCCCTCGCTCTCTCCTCTCTCTCTGTCTATAGGATGTGGATAATTCTATTTCTGTTAGAGGATGTGGATAAACCTATTTCTGTTACCAGTGGGCCACGTGGCTGGTTACTACGCGGATCCAAAGTCCCAAATAAGAACCACCCGCTCAGCGAGGGAGGAGGTCACATTTTATATCTGACCTCGTTTGACCGGGAGTTCGTGCTAAGACCCCAGCGCACTAAGGTCAGCTCAAGGTCAGCACCGCCCTCTCCCTCCGGGCAGCTGACCGCGACCTCCGCGCGGCGCTTTTAACCCCCTTTAGACAAGTCGTAGCGTCGTCGTAGCGTGTGTTCACCCCTTTACGTGTGTTTTGCGTCCCTGTCAGCCACTGTACGTTCACATAGCCTTTTACAATCTGGCGGCAGGGTGGCGCTGCGTCCTTCCGGCTCACAGCATGAACGCAATCCTGCGAAGAAAATCCACTCGACTGCTTGAAGACATGGCTAAAAAAAAAAAAAAAAAAATAACGTAAGTACACGTTTGAGCCCCTTTCTTATTTTCTTTTCCCTTCCTTCTCCCATAAATGTGTTAAGCCGTTTTTTTTTGTTAGGTTAAACGGTGCTAATGACACAATGGCACGTTCCCCACACTTTTCCCCTTCACCTCAGATCGCATTTCCGTGCGATGAGTATGTGACCAAAAAACATGAATATCGTTCGTTAGTTAAGAAATTTAAATTATTTTCTCTCATTTTAGAGATTTATATTTGTTTCATCGCAACGAATTTAACGCGTTCGTGATTTTATCCTATCACGAATCTTTTTCATTTTTCCCCCCCTCGCCCCGACCTGCCCGTACCTTTTCTTTCGCTTGCGGTCACTTTGGATTAGAAAAAGGTTTTTTCCTGTCTTGACCTGACCTCACTTTCTCTTTTCCCGGCGGTGGCGACATGGGAAGGATAAAATTGACAGCTTGGTTTCCCTGTATTTTGGTAGTTATTTTTGTTGATGCCTTGGGAATTAACCACAGCATTGTTACATTGCTTTTGGTGACAAGTTCTATCGGCGCTAGAGCAAAGCGTGTAAGGCAATTTCATTAATTTGTATTATTTGAATATAGCGTAGGATCTTCCCCCATAAACATAGTGCACAGGATTGCCTGGATATTGCCCCGGGGTTCTGTAAACACCTAATAGATCTGCGCTCTGTCATTCGAAGTAGGTACAATAAACCGAAGTTATTCGTTCGCACCTTTTGATCGGTGTGACCCCGGTTACGTCCGTTAATTAAAGTAGGACTAGGGTTTAAGCTAGAATCATTATTCACTTATTAATCACACCTTTTTCACCCTCCTCAAGTCGCTTGCATATTTTGGGTACACCCCAAGCGTTTGTGTGATTCGTGAAAATTTATATATCCTTAGGCTCGAGTCGCCTCAGTCATATATGGCATTTGGGTATAGGATCCCCCCGTTATGAGTTTTAATGAGGTCTGGCATGCTATAGCTAGGCATGTACCTCGGCAGTTCAGATATCTGACCCCGAGAAGATTGCTTGTTAAATAGCTTGCGAATATTTTTCATGTCACCATTCATTCATGCGTACATTCTGTCGCTAATCATTAATGTGAATTCATGTGGTAGTTGAAATAATCTTAAATAGCTCATTGCTAATGTACTTCAGTTTTGTTATAGTGAACGTTAATATTCATGTTTTCGATTCATTCTCTTTGTGGGGTCACTCTCGCCTTCCCTCTCATTCACGCTAGCTGTCACTCACACACGCATACACACACACCTTCACCTCACTCATACACGCAGGACGAAAGACAATGACCCTTTCATTGATAAGGTTGACTGCTGTCTTAGTGCCGGCGTAAAGAGTAATTATGTATCTCTTTAGCCCGCAATTTTGTCCGTCGTGACGAGTGGTTCGTACATAATGTACAAAATTACATCTATTTCTTATCTGTGTGACGACTATGGTTCAAATAGATCTTTGCGGATCGCCGATGTCGTTCCCTTATCTACTCTCAATCTATCGGGGACGGTGGGTAGTTCAGTCAGGTCTTTGCGGACCGCTACTGACGTCCCCTCTTCATTTTCTTCTTTATCTTTGTGAAAAAAAAACAAAAAGAAAGAAAAAAAAAACGAAAAATTTAAAAAACCAACATTAAAAACCGCAAATTTTTATAAATCACCGGGTAGTGGTACTTAACAACCCCCCTCTTCTCTGTTGCCTTTCTTTTTCTCTTACTCTGGCCCTTACGTGTATGATCTGGTCCCCGACTATATATTGCATCGACCAACACGGCACCGAAGGAAGATCCTGCTATAGTTCCGGTCACCTTAGGATGCCGTGGGAAGGACGTCATCAAAGATCGCTATAGGCCTGCGGACCGGATGTTCATCAGAGCAGGTGTTAAGCCGTCCATGATGTTGTGGACGGGCGTTGCCTGCCGAGACGAGTTGCCAGCCCCTCCCTCGAACGCCACAGATCCATTCAACCAGAGGGTCGTAGCGCAGGTATCCCCCGCTCCGAGATGCCGCCCCTGCCCCGACGCCCGTAGTCCGGGGAAGATTACGAAAACGTGTGGACGCGGGGAAAGGACCCTGGACCGAGATCTGGAGGACGTGTGGACGAGAAGCCGCCGAGTTAGGCCTGGGCCCTGACTACGAGGAGGTCTAGACGAATCTGAAGTCAAGGAGGACCTTGCAGCTTTCGAGGACTTTTGGGGCTCGACAACAGACAGATTACACCCCAAAAAAAGGG
>NW_023662105.1:128598-148598 GCF_015228065.2 Penaeus monodon | reverse complement strand
TAATAATAACAATAATAATAATTATAAATATAATAATAATAATAAAAATTTGTTATAATATGTTGTTAATTTTATTATTGTTAAATTTTAAATCATTTTTATATTTTTACTGGTAGATAATTGTAAAAATAATTATAAAACGGGTAAAATACAGTAATAATTAAAAAATGATATAAATAATTATTATAAAAACGTTACTTTTGGGTTTTAAATATTGTTATTACTATTATTATTGTAGTTCTTATTAGTATAGATGTAAAAATAAAATTTTTATAACTGCAATAATTGCAAAAATAATGATAAAAATTCCAATAATGATAATTTAATTGCAATAATTATGATAATGAGATGATAATATGATGATATACCCTAAAAATTTTCCCAGAATCATAAAATGATTGTAAAAAAAAAACGTATTTGGAGTCTACTCTAAAAGGCTAGATTTCGCTAATTTATCGCTTATTCGACTTTTGTGATTTTTCCTTTTACCTTTTTATGGACAAATTCCTGTTATCATCATCATATTATCATGTTTATCATCAGTATTATCGTTATCATCATCATTATCATCATTTGCAATTATTATTATCATTTTTGCAATTATTATCATCATAATTTGCATTATTATCAATTATGCAATATTATCATCATTATTGCAATTATCATCATATATTACAATTATTCATTTAATAATTTATATTTTTTACATTATACTAAAAAACAACTAAAATAAAATAGTAATAAAATAATAACAACAATAATAACGCTTGATAATAATTATTTATATCTTTTATTTTAAATTTAATACCCGGTTATTACTATAATTATTACTGTTATAATAATTTTTCTACAATTATACTACCATTTAAAAATAATAATAATGATAATAATAACAATAATAATTTTATAACAATATTATAACAATTAGTATATTATGATTATACTTATTATTATTATTATTGTTATTATTATAGTTATGATATGTTTTTTGGCAATAATACTAATAATTAAAGTAATAATAATAATAATAATAATAGTATTAATAATAATAATAATAATAATAATGATAATAATGATAATAATAATGATAATAGTAATAACATAAAATAATGAAATGTTTATCGAAATTCTCTTTATTCTCTCTTTTTTTCATATTATTGTCATGATTAATAAATTTGTAATTATTATCATTATTAACCTAATAATTCAGAATCTTTCAAAAAGAATGGATAAAAGGTCATTATGAGTTACTACCCAAAAGGCTAATATTTTCGTTTTGATTTGCCCTTTTTCACTTTTTTGATTTTTTTTTTTACATTTTTTTTATTATATAAAAATGGACACAATTCCTTTATTATCAATATATATTTCGTGATTCTTATCATATTATGTTATCATCTCATTTATACATTAAATACATCTTATCATCATATTCAATTATTATTCTTATATCAATTTTTATCATTATAATAAATATTATTATAATATTTTACATCATTAATAACAACTACAATAATAAATATTATACAAAATTCTCTTTATTCTCACTTTTATCATCATTACTGTCATGATTAATAGAATTCTGGTAATTATTATCATTTTTACCCTAAAAATTGCCATAATGATCAAATGCATGGAAAAAAGGTCATTTTGGAATCTACTCTCAAAAGGCTATATTTCGCTAGATTTGCCACTTTTTCGACTTCTGGGATTTTTTTCTTTTACCTTTTTTATTATATATGGACACAATTCCTGTTATTATCATCATTGTTATCATGATTATCATCATCATTATCCTTATCATCATCATTATCATCATTATCATCATTATCATCATCATTATCATCATTATTGCAATTATTATCATCATTATTGCAATTAATTTACTTATTATTGCAATTATTGCAGTTATAATATATATTTTTACATCTTATACTAATAACAACTACAATAATAATAGTAAAAAACAATAATAATAACAATAATAACGTTTTTATAATAATTTTTTATATCATTTTTTTAATTAATATCGTTATTACTGTAATTTTTACTGTTATTATAATTATTTTTACAATTATACTACCAGTAAAAAAAATAATAATGATAATAATAACAATAATAATATTAATAACAATATTATAACAATTAGTATTATTATAATTATACTTAATATTATTATTATTGTTATTATTAGAGTTATAATATATTTTTTGTCAATAATACTAATAATTCAAGTAATAATAATAATAATAATAATAGTAATAATATTACTACTACTACTACTACTACTACTACTAATAATAATAATAATGATAATAATAATGATAATAGTAATAATATTAATAATCATCAAATGTTATCCAAATTCTCTTTATTCTCACTTTTATCATCTTTGTCATGATAATAGAATTCTGGTAATTATTATCTTTATTACCCTAATAATTGCAAGAATCATCAAATGAATGGAAAAAACGTCATTATGGAGTCTTCTCCCAAAAGCCTATATTTCGCTAGATTTTACCGCTTTTTCGTCTTTTGGGATTTTTTTTCTTTTACCTTTTTTTTTAATTACATATGGAAAGAATTCCTGTTATTATCATCATTATTATCATGATTATCATCATTACTATCATTATCATCATCATTATCATCATTGTTGATATTATTATCATCATTATTGCAATTATTATCATTATTATTGCAATTATTGCAGTTATAATAAATATTTTTACATCTATACTAGTAACAACTACAATAATAATAGTAATAACAATAATAACGTTTTTATAATAATTATTTATATCATTATTTTAATCAATATCGTTCGTACTGTAGTTATTACTGTTATGATAATTACTTCTACAATTATACTACCAGTAAAAATAATAATAATGATAATAATAACAATAATAATATTAATAATAATATCATAACAATTAGTATTATTATAATTATACTTATTATTATTATTATTGTTATTATTACAGTTATAATATATTTTTTGGGAAAAATGCTAATATTTCAAGAATAATAATACTAATAATAATGATAATATTAATAATAATAATAATAATAATAATAATAATAATAATAATAATAATAAATAATAATGATGATAATAATGATAATAATAAAGATAATAGTAATAATATTAATAATCATCAAATGTTATCCAAATTCTCTTCATTCTCACTTTTATCATCATTTTTCTCATGATTAATAGAATTCTGGTAATTATCATTATTACCCTAATAATTGCCAGAATCATCAAATGAATGGAAAAAACGTCCTTTTGGAGTCTACTCTCAAAAGATATTTTTCGCTAAAATTTTGCCGCTTTTTCGATTTTTGGGATTTTTTTCTTTTCCCTTTTTTAATTATATATGGACACAATTCCTGTTATTATCATCATTATTATAATGATTATCATCATTATTATCGTTATCATCATCATTATCATCATTATCATCATCATTATCATCCTTATTATAATTATTATCATCATTATTGCAATTATTATCATTATTATTGCAATTATTGCAGTTATAATATATATTTTTACATCTATACTAATAACAAAACAATAATAATAGTAATAACAATAATAATAACAATAACAACATTTTTATAATAATTATTTATATCATAATTTTCATTAATATCGTTATTACTGTAATTATTATTGTTATCATAATTATTTTTACAATTATACTACCAGTAAAAATAACAATAATGATAATAATAGCAATTATAATATTAATAACAATATTAAAAGCAATCGTATTATTAAAATTTATACATATTATTATATTATTTTATTATTACAGTTACAATATATTTTTTGATACTAATAATTAAAGTAATAATAATAATGATAATAATAATAATAATAATAATAATAATAATAATAATAATAATAATAAATATAATGATAATAATAATAATAATTATTATTATTATTATTATTATAATAATGATAATGATAATGATAATAGTAATAATATTAATAATCATCAAATGTTATCCAAATTCTCTTTATTATCACTTTTATCATCATTATTGGCATGATTAATAGAATTCTGGTAATTATTATCATTATTACCCTAATAATTGCAAGAATCATCAAATGAATGAAAAAACCTCATTTTGGAGTCTACTCTCAAAAGGCTATATTTCGCTAGGTTTTGCCGCTTTTTCTACTTTTGGGATTTTTTTTCTTTTGCTTTTTTTTATTATATATGGACACAGTTCCTGTTATTATCATCATTATTATCATGATTATCATCATTATTATCGTTATCATGATTATCATCATTATCATCATTATAATCATCATTATCATCATTATTGCAGTTATTATCATAATTATTGCAATTATTATCATTATTATTGCAATTATTGCAGTTATAATATATATTTTTACATATATACTAATAACAACTACAATAATAATAGAAATAACAATAATAATAACAATTATTACAATCATTATTTATATAAATATTTTAAATGATATCGTTATTATTGTTATTATTACAGTTATAATATATTTTTTGGCAATAATACTAATAATTAATAATAATAATAACAATAATAATAATAATAAAATAATAATATTATTAATAATAAAAATTAATAATAATTAATAATAATAAAATAATAATAATAATAACGATAATAATGATAATAATAATAAAAATAGTAATAATATTAATAATCTTCAAATGTTATCCAAATTCTCTTTATTCTCACTTTTATCATCATTATTGTCATGATTAATAGAATTCTGCTAATTATTATCATTATTACCCTAGTAATTGCTAGAATCATCAAATGAATGGAGAAAACGTCATTTTGGCGTCTACTCTCAAAAAGGCTATATTTCGCTAGAGTTTGCGCTTTTTCGACTTTTGGGATTTTTTTCTATTATTTTTTTTATTATATATGGACACAATTCCTGTTATTATCATCATTTTTATCATGATTATCATCATTATTATCGTTATCATCATCATTATCATCATTATCATCATTATTATCATTATTATTGCAATTATTATCATTATTATTGCAATTGTTATAATTATTATTGCAATTATTGCAGTTATAATATATATTTTCATAGCTATACTAATAACAACTACAATAATAATAGTATTAACAATAATAATAACAATAATAACAGTTTTTATAATAATTTATTTATATCATTATTTTAATCAATATCGTTATTACTGTAATTGTTACTGTTATAATAATTATTTTTACAATTATACTACCAGTAAAAATAATAATAATGATAATAATAACAATAATGATATTAATAACAATATTATAACAATTATTATTATTATTATTATACTTATTATTATTATTATTGTGATCAGTACAGTTATAATATATTTTTTGGCAATAATACTAATAATCAAAGTAATAATAATAATAATATTAATAATAATAATATTATTAATAATAATAATAATGATAATAATAATAGTAATAATAATAATATAATAAAAATAATAATAATAATGATAATAATGATAATAATAATGGTAATAGTAATAATATTAATAATCATCAAATATTATCCAAATTCTCTTTATTCTCACTTTTATCATCATTGCTGTCATGATTAATAGAATTCTGGTAATTATTATCATTTTTACCCTAAAAATTGCCATAATGATCAAATGCATGGAAAAAAGGTCATTTTGGAATCTACTCTCAAAAGGCTATATTTCGCTAGATTTGCCACTTTTTCGACTTCTGAGATTTTTTTCTTTTACCTTTTTTATTATATATGGACACAATTCCTGTTATTATCATCATTGTTATCATGATTATCATCATTATTATCCTTATCATCATCATTATCATCATTATCATCATTATCATCATCATTATCATCATTATTGCAATTATTATCATCATTTTTGAAATTTATTATCATTATTATTGCAATTATTGCAGTTATAATATATATTTTTACAACTATACTAATAACAACTACAATAATAATAGTAATAACAATAATAATATCAATAATAACGTTTTTTTTATTATTATTTATATCATTATTTTAAGTAATATCTTTATTACTGTAATTATTACTGTTATAATAATTTTTTTTACAATTACACAACCAGTAATAATAATAATAATAATAATAATAATAATAATAATAATAATAATAATAATAATAATGATAATAATGATGGTAATAGTAATAATATTAATGATCATCAAATGTTATCCAAATTCTCTTTATTCTTACTTTTATCATCATTATTGTCATGATTAATAGAATTCTGGTAAATTATTATCATTATTACCTAATAATTGCCAGAATCATCAATGAATGGAATTCGCAGGATTTGGCCGCCTTTGTTCGACTGTTGGATTTTTTTCTTTACTTTGTTATTATAGTATGGACACAATTCCTGTTATTATATCATTATTATCATGATTATCATCATTATTATCGTTATCATCGTCAATTAGACATCATTATCATTCAATATCCCCAAAATCCATAATTATCATCATATGCAATTATTATCCTCATTATTGCAATTATTATCATTATTATCGCAATATTGCAGTTATAATATATATTTTTTAACTCTATACTAAAAAAAACTACAATAATAATAGTGATAACAATAATAATAACAATAATAACGGTTTTATAATACAATTATTTATATCATTATTTCAATTTAATAGCGTTATTACTTGTTAATTATTACTGTTATAATAATTATTTTTACAATTATACTACCCCCCCAGTAAAAAATAATAATAATGATAATAATAAACAATAGATTTATATTTAATAACAAATTATATGTACAATTAATATATTATTATTATACTTTATTATTATTATTATTATTATGTTATTTATTACAGTTACAATATATGTTTTGGCAATAATTACTAAAATTAAAGTAAATAATAATAATGATATTAATAATTAATAATAATAATAATAATAATAAAAGTGATACTAATGATAATAATAATGGTAATAGTAATAATATTAATAATCATCAAATGTATCCAAAATTCTTTTATTCTCACTTTGTATTCATCATTATGTCATGATTAATAGAAAAATTCTGGTAATTCTTATTTCATTATTACCCCTAATAATTGCCAGAATTCATCAAATGGCATGGAAAAAAGTCATTTTGGAGTCTACTCTCAAAAGGATATATTTCGCTAGATTTTGCCGCTTTTTCGACTTTTGGAATTTTTTTATTTTACCTGTTTTTTATACTATATGGACACAATAAGTTTATGTCATCATTATTATCATGACGATCATATTATTCTTTCGTTATCATCCGCATTATCATCATATCATCATCATTATCATCATTATTGCAAATTATTATCATCATTATTACAGATTATTATCATGATTATTGCAATTATGTAGTTCAATATATATTTTACAACGATACTCAATAAAACAAACTACACTAATAATAATTAATAAACCAATAATAATAACAATAATAACGTTTTTTATAAAATAATTATTTATATCATTATTTTAAGCACTTTCGTTATTACTGTTAATATTACTGTGATAATAATTATTTTTACCAATTATATACCCAGTAAAGATAACTAAAATGGATAATAATAATAATCAATAATAGTAATAACAATATTATAACAATTATTATTATTTATTATGTTAGTATTACAGTTATAATTATGTTCTTTTGGCCAATAATACTAATAAATTAAAGTAATAATAATAATAATAACAATAAATAATAAATAATAAGAATAATAATAAATTAATAAATAACCAATGATAATGATAATAATAATGATAATAATATGGTAATAGTAATAATATAACAATCATCAAATATTATCCAATTCTCTTTATTCTTCACTTTATCATCAGTATTGTCATGATTAATAGAATTTCTGGTAATCTATCCTTTTACCTAAGAATTGCCAAGAATCACAAATGAATGGAAAAAAGGTCATTTTGGAGTCTACTCTCAAAAGGCTATATTTCGCTTGATTTTGCCGCTTTTTCGACTTTTGGATTTTTTTCTGTTTACCTTTTTTATTATATATTGGACACAATTCCATGTTATTATCATCCACTTATTATCATGATTATCCTCATATTATGTTATCATCATCATTATCATTATTATCATCATTAAGCATTATTGCAATTATTATCATCATTATTGCAATTATTATATAGTATTGCAATATATTAAAAGGTTTGACACCTACATTAAGATAGAATAATTTTGTATGCCTAAATAAACGGGTATTTGTTACCACGTTACCCTTGGTAGAGGTTTTCAATGTCAGAGGACTCACGCTTATGCAACAATAGCTATTACACATGTACATGCACACCGCACACAAACACACCACACACACAACACATTATATATATATATGTATTTATATACCTATATAAAAGTATATTTCGGTCTATTTGTATATATTGTATACATATGTTATACATGTATATCTTATCTATCTGTCTGGTCTTAAGATATATATTTTTATCTATTTTTCTATCGATCTTTCTAATTTACCTAATATCTGTCTATGTATGCTGTATCTATCTATGTATATAAATAACAAATGGTATATGTGTCGTGTTTGTTTTTGTGTGTTTGCTTGTGCGTCTTCTTCCATGTGTGTGTGTCCTAATACATGAATATACATGCATACTATATGATATGATATAATATATATATAGATATATATATATATATATATATATATGACATATATCTATATATATATATATATATATAAGATATAGATATATACATAATATATATATTTTACATATTATATATGTATTATATATATAGATATGGATACCAAAATATATATATATATATATATATATATAGATATACACATATATATATATATATATATGTATACACACACACATAAGGTAACGGTGAAGATGTCCCTTGCTTCCAGAGTTGGCTGTGCAGAGGTAGTACGCTGAGCGACTGCACCTTGCCCCCAGGACAGAGTCTAGACTCCGGTGTCGACTGTAAAGAGTAATGCGTGGGAAGTAAGGCCTCATGGATACCCATTCAAAACCTGACAGTGGCTGATGGCGTAGGCGGTTGGGTGGAGCCTTGTTGGACAAGGGGAGGGGCATAGTACAGTGTTGGTAGGCGAACTTCTCCATTAAGGACCTGAAGGTGCCAGTGGTGCAAAGCTGGGCAACTTGGGAGGAAGTGGAGCGTCCAGAAGATTTCGTCGGGGGAGCGAGGAGACGTTGGTTGGTGTGGGGCCGCTGCCTGACTTTCCTCGAGGACTTGGCGCACCAGAGCGCCGCTAAACCTGGCGGAGGTGCACCGACGAGGTGCGTGGCAGCTCAAGGTAGGCCGGCCATGCCATGAAGGAGACCTATGACCGGTGAATAGGTGAGTGAGGTTACAACATAGGTGACAGAGGTATCTGCATAACCGCGTCGGAAGCGAGGGCTCTCGCCGACGTACAGAGCACCTGGGAAGGGCCATACACGTGGTAGCGGCCCTCTCTGATGCGCCTATCGAATTCGCAGAGGGCGAAAACGACCGGTCGTTGTCACGTGGACCGGCTGTGGCGTTACCATAGGCCAGGAAGCTAATCTCTCCGGGGGCCATGGTGAAAAGAAGATAGCCCCACTAGCGGCGATGAGGACTTGGCAGACGCTGACCGAGATGAGGACGAGCAATTTAGACGGTGAGGGGCGGATGCAGCAGACGGTCAATGGTGACCATTGAGCAGGCGTGGGGCAGGAAATACCCCTCTGGGTGCCACTGCCAATCTACTGCCGCCCAAAACCTCCTCCAGAGCGACCCAGAGAGAGCGAAAGAAAGCTGCGTTGGATGAAAGATTTTTATGCTTTTGAGAAAAATGATTTTCAATTACGGTTACTTTGTTTGGAAAGAATTTCGTTTGTTCCTGAGGACTAATTTTTATTTAAATTTTCTGTAGTTTGTTTAGGTTTAGGATGGTCAGAGCAGACGGGTCGTCTGCTTGGATAGGGGGGGATAGGCTACGCCAGTGGGTCTTTGTCTCTGTGCGAAAATGTGTTAACATGAAGGGACCTGGGCAAACATGACGCAGTGGCTGTGAGCGGAGGAGCGGAGGAACAAGCCGAGGGATGGAGGTTGGTTGCTTGCTCCTGTTGAAGGAACCTCGTGTGTGCCCTTGTGACCTGATATAATTTGTGTTGCCCTGTTATAACCAGGATCGGCAGTGTGACATGCGGGTTTTCCCCCTGTATTGTGCCTATAGAAAAGTGTACGGGTATAAGAACTTTGTAAATAAAGGAAAGACTGTCATTTGGTTTATTCGTGCCCTGCCTCGCCCACTTGGCGTTTCCTCGTGGTGTTCTGGGACGCTGTGGTGCTTCGGTGCCTCTGGAGCTGCTAAGTGTTTCACGAACCTGGGGATAGCACGCCGTCTTCCTAACCTGGGCTTTATGTTGGTGGCAGAGAGACGAGGCGGTCGGCGTAACAATATAGTGATATATACAGATATAGTATGTACATGTGAGAGAATTATAGATGGATATATATATAAGTTAGATACATTATACATACATAATATTATATATATATATAGATATCAGGATATATACACATACACACACACACCACACACACACATACGCACTCACACACACACCCACACCCACCACACACACACACACAACTGATTATATATATAGTAGATAGATATAGATATATATATATTATATATTATATATATATATAATTATATTTAATATATAATGCTATTATATATAATACGTATTATATATATATATATATATATATATATAATATATCTATAACTAATATATATAATATAATATATATATGTATATATATATATATATATATATATATATAAATATGCTGTGTGTGTGTGTTGGTGTGTGTGTGTGTGTCGGGTGCTATATATATATATATATATATATATATATATATAGATTAGATATAGAGAGATAGATATATATATGGATATAGATATATAATATTATATATATATATATATATATGTGTGTGTGTTGTATATATAGAGATAGATTATTATATATATATATATATATATAGATATAGATATATATATATATATAATGATAGATATATTTATATATTATGTGTGTGTGTGTGTGTACATATATATATAGATGAAATAGATATAGTATATATATATATATAATGATATATTAATTATAGTATAGAGAGGATCAGAAGCTATATAGGGAGTATGTATAGAAACAATATATATATATATAATATATAATTATATATATATTATATATATATAGATAGATGATAGGATATAATTTATATATATATATATAGATATATATAATATAGTAATATAGATATAATATATATGATATATATATATATATTATGATATATGCATATAGAGATGCAGGGTAGTATATAAATATATAAATATATATATATAGTAGATATATATATATATATATATCTAGATTATACAATATAAAAGTATATATATATATATATATATATATTATATAATAATCTAATATAGATATATATATATATATAATCTTGTTACAATCAAGTGTCTTGCTCGAATAAACTCTCTTAATGGGGGGAGAGTTGTTTAATCAACAAGGGATTAATTCAAAAAGGGTACAGAGCAACTTAATGTTACACTTCTAAAGTGTAAGTTCAAATCTGAACATTCTTATCAAGGATAATTATTATCTTTCAATAGTCTAATGATTTCTAATTTGTTCTCAACCTTCACTTACTTAACATTAAATCATGGTATTTTTGATATCTCAAAGGATGTAACAAGTGTGGAAATTTAAACACTAGTAGATGCTTACATTGTATTACTAAGAAATTAATTACACGCTGGCAACTCCCAACAAGTATTATAATATAAAATGAATGTGAAACACCGTCTGACCTTCAATTAACACGATTCAAATAAGTGGGCAGCTCAAGTTTATCGGTAGAAACTATAGAAAAACAACGTCATTGCTGCACCAAAATAAAAGAAAAATACCTCCGGTTCTGACATATGACTCTGGGCATCACCCAAACACCAGTCCTTTTTAGACACCATCTTAATAGAATATGCAATTCAAATCACACACTATTACATATTATATATCATATAATCATGATGGAACGGGGTACCGAGTAAAACAAACTTACAGCTAAATTATAGCCCAAATTATAGCCTAGGTCAAAACTATTTCCCTTTGACAACTTTTTCACTATGATAATATATAATTTCTAAGCGTGTTGTGATTATCCTTATCAAAAATTATTTAGATTCTTCTAAAAAATAAACTGCACAGTTCATATAAATACCTGTTCATGCAAGATTCATAGGGAAAGGCAAACTCAAAAGATTCCTTTACTTGAGAAATCGATTATAAACCTACTCTAAGTTAAAAGATGTATATGTATATATATATATATATATAGATAGATATATGATATATATATGGATAGCGATAGATATATATAGATATATATGAGATATATAATATAGATATATATATATATAGATAGATATAATTATATACACCAATGAGACATAGTGAAACACCACACATAGACACACAACACAACCACTACAAGAAAGATATATATATATATATATATTATATATATATATGTTATATATATAATATGTTATTAGATATTACATAATAATATATACATATATATATATTATATATATAATATATATAGATATATATATATATATATATATATATATATATATGTGTGTGTGTGTGTGTGTGTTGTGTGTGTTGTGGGTGGTGTGTGTGTGTGCATGTGTCTCTGTGCGTCAATAAATATAAATTTCTATATGACTATATATATACTATATATATATATATATATATTATAAATATAATATGTATATGTATATGATATATAATCTAATATATATATATATATATATAAATATATATATATCTATCATAATATATATATATGTATATATATATATTATATATATATATATGATATATACATATATATATATTAATATATATTATATATATATATATACTATGTGTGTTGTGTGTGTGTGTGTGTGGTGTGTGCATGTGTGTGTGTGTGTAAGTTATATATATATATATATATATTAATATAGATATATCTATATATATTAATATATACCCTTCTTTCTTTTTAGTATATATATATTATTATTTATTTAAAATATATACAAATATATATGTATGTGTGTGTGTGTGTGTGTGTTGTGTGTGTGTGTGTATAAAAGATATATATATATAATATATATATATAGATAGATATATATATATATATATATTTATATATTATTATACATATATATATATATATATATATATTATATATATATATATCTAATATATATTATTATATATATATATATATATGTGTGTGTGTGTGTGTGTGGTGTGTGTTGTGTGTGTGTGTGCGTGGTGTGTGTTTGTATATGTGTGTGTGTGTATAAGTATATATAATATAATAATATATATATATATATATATAATATATATATATATATATATATAATATTACATTTATATATGTATATATACATATATTATAATTATATATCTATATATATATATATATATATATATATATATATATATATATAATTTATATATATTATTATTATATGTATATATATATACATATATATATTAATATATACATATATATATATATATATATATTAGATATATGATATATATATATATATATATAAACAGACATGTGTGTGTGGTGTGTATGTGTGTGTTTGTGGTGGTATGTTGTGTATTATACTGTATAATTATACACACACATATATATATATATATATATCTATAGAATATATATATATATATATTATAAAGATATATATATATATATAATATATATAATATATTATACCGGAATGGGTTTGCCACGCAGGTGTGTCGAATTGCAAGCACAAAGAGGTATATCAATACGCGCCGTGAAGAATATCATCTTATTGCAAAAACGTTTCGAAGGTTACACAAAGCTTATCTCAATGCTGAAGCAGAAACAGATAAAATTCGTTAGATGATGATTTTAACATAAAAAAGGGGAGGTTCTGGAATTTTAACAAAAATACGAAAATAAAACGGTTAGACACAATAAGCTAAAACAAAATAATAAAAACAGAGAACATAATACAAGAAATATATGCTAAACTGTAAAAACATAATAATATTATAACAATGATAATAGGTAATAATAGCTAAACAATAAGTAATAATAATGATAATAAATCAATAAGAATGAATAATAATTAATAATAATAATTAATAAGATAAGATAAATTGCTATTAATAAATCATTAAATATATCAAAATTCTCTTATCTCACTTTTATCATCATTATTATCATTGATTTAATAAGGGAAGTCTGGTAATCATTATCATTATATCCTAATAATTGCTATATTGTCGCTAGATTTAGACGCTTTTTCGACTTTGGAAATTATTTGTATTTTACTTTTTTTATATAATATGGATTTATATTATAATTATTATAATCATGATTATCAGCATGATTATCGTTAATCATAATCATAATCAATCCCTATCATCATTATCATTCACTAGCATCATCCATTATCCATCCTTATTGCCATATTATGATCATCATATTGCTTATCATCATTATCATTGCAATTATTTGCAGTTATAATATATATCTTGCAACTATTACTAATAACAACAACAATAATAATAGGTAAATAACAATAATAATAACAGAGAGAGAAAGAGATAGAGAGAGATAAAGAGAGAGGAGAGTGGGAGAGACAGAGAGGAGAGAGAGAGAGAGAGAGGAGAGAGGGAGAGGGGATATATATAAGATAAGATATATAGAGATTATATATAGTATAGATAATAATATAGTCATATATAACCATACACACCACACACACACACACACACACACACACACACACACCACACAACCACAATACAAACGCCACACACACAGATATATATATATATTATATAGATATATATATATATATATATCTATATATATATATATAAATATGTATATATATACAGATATATATGTATATATATATATATGTATATAATATATATATTATATATATAATATATATATATATCTATATATAATATAGATATTATATTACACATACTATCTATATATAATAGATATATATATTATATATATATATATATAATATATATATATATATATATCTTGCTATATGGGATAATACCTAATATATATATTATATATATAATATATATATATATAGAGAGAGAGAGAGAGAGAGAGAGAGAGACGAGAGAGCAGAAGGAGAGATATTAGATACATAGGATAGAAGAGATAGTAGAAGATAGATAGGATGCCATATACATATATTGTATTATAATATAATATAGGATATATATATATATATATTATATATATATATATATATATATATATATATATAATATATAGCTCTATATGATATATGATATATATATATATATATAATATATATAAGCACAAAGAGGTGTATCAATCGGAAGTGAAGAATCTCATCTTTATTTTGCAAACGTTTCGAAGGTTCACACACGCCTCATTCTCAATGCTGAAAGCAGAAACCAGATAATAATTCGTTAGATGAGATTTACCTAAACAAGGGAAGGTTCTGAATTGTAACAAAAATTACGTAAATAAAACAACGGTAGGACACAATAAGTAAAACCAAAATAATAAACAGAGAACATAGTACAAGAAAATATGCTAACTGAAAAACCATAATAAGAGATAAAGTAGTAAAAACTGACCAGATTTGGTTGTTTGTGGTAAAGGGTGGTTAATGTGTAAACAAGTAGTTGAAGTGGTTACGTTGTTTCGTTCGGCTTCTTTTGATTAGGAGGGAGTCAGAGGTGATGAGGTCATGGCGGGAAGACATTGAGAGGATTAAAATATTGAAATCTTGTTCGAAAAAAAGGGTGTGAGGTTCAAGTGAAGATTCTCTTATTGCCGAGAAGGATGGTTTGCTCAGCGTGGAGGCCATTGTCGGATGCGGTTGTCGCAGCCATCGTAGAGGTGACCCACGTACCATAGCTTGTGCAGCTAGGACAGGTAATTAAAGTATACCCATTAGAAACATAAGTCAGAACTATAGTTTCCTAGGTTGTTTCAGTGAACTTTTGCTATGTATTGGAGTTACTTGAAAAACAAAAGTGAACTTAATCTGGGGAGTTATCTGTAGAGGTGTTTTTAACTGTTTCCGATTTCATAGCTTAATCACCCAAATATGTAGTTTTAACCATACTTATGGTCTCTTTTGACAGTACAGACAGTTTTGCTGGTGGGAGAATTGTGTGCAAAAAGTTTTTGTTATTTTATCAGCACACAACTGTAATGGGTATCCATTGTTGTAAGAAGTTTTTTAGAAATAACAATTCTTGATGAAAGGCTGCCCAGTTTACTACACAAATTGTAGGCCCTTAGGTGATCAGGAGTTTTATACTGTTAATTTTGTATATATATGGGGTAAAAACTGAGGAAGTGTAGGCCGAGGCCAGGAATGTTGGTTTACGGAGATACTAGTATGGAAGGTGACGTTTTCTGTGGTAACCATAGAGCTAAAAGAGGATAGTTGTTGTTCTTTTGCACTTCACATGTAAAATTGATACTGGGGTGTTTGGAATTCAGATAAGTTAGGAAAAAGATTTACAGTGGGTAAAGGGTGAACTAAACAGAGGGAAAGAGCGTCAATGATCGACGATAATAAGAGGTCATGAATTCAGGCGTGCATTTTTTTATAGCCAGTTTTGTTCGTGATAAACTTAGAAATGCAATGGCATAGGAGGGCCCTCCTATGCCCAAGCATTTGTGAAAGTAGGTTAATGATTTCCGGAGTGGATTATGTGTTGTGACATTGGTTGCGGTTTGAGGTTTTGTGGTTTCGTCACGTCACTGATTACGTCACGGTCACTGAACTACTCTGCACATTATGTACGTGTGGAGGGTGTCGGATTCTGTCCACCTACATTATCCTCTTCACTCTCGATAAGGTGGTGTGGTTACGCTGTGATCATTAATCTAGTCACCGCGTCACCTGCATTGGAGGGGATACTCGTCTGTAGTATATTTCATTTCGTTTCATTATTTCTCTTATGAGGCATTAGGTACGAACATAAAAAGGCATATGTGAAAGCAGGTTAATGATTTCCGGGTATTGATATGTTGTTGTGGACCATGGTTGCGGTTTGCGGGGTTTGTGGTTTCGTCAAGGTCACTGATTACGTCACGGTCCCGGACCTTCTGCACATTCATGTAAGTGTGTGAATGTGCAGCGTTCTGTCACCTATTACACTCTACTTAATATATATATTATATATATATATATCATATATATATATATATGTAAATATATGTATATTATATATATATTATTATATATACATTATGTATAAACATATTATAAAAAATGTTTAGAGATTAGGAGAGGAGATATATGATATATACATGAGGGGATATAATTATAGAGTAAAGCTTATATGTAGGAAGAGAGATATAGAGATATAAAGAGAAGATATATATATATATAGATAGTGATTATATATATAGATATATAGGGATGTTAGATAGTATATACATACAGATACATCTGCAGATATATAATATAGATTATATAGATAGATATATATATTAGATAGATATATATACCAGTATACACATATATTATATATATATATAATATAGAATATATATATTATAATATATATATTATATATATATATATATATATATAGTATATATATATATATATGATGTGTGTGGGTGTGTGTGGGTGTGTGTGTCGTGTGTCTGTGTCCTTGCGTGTGTATGTATGTATATTAATAGTTATGATATATATATATATCTATATATCTATATATAGATTATAGATGTATAGATATATGATAGATATTATAGAGATATATAGATATAGAGATATATATATATCACATATATATTATATCTATATATATATATATATATATATATATATATATATATATAATAATATATCTAATATTAATATACAATATGTTGTGTGGTATGTATGGATGTATATATATATTATATATATTACAGCCCATACATAACACAACACATAGGGCGATTAAGAGTAGATATATATATCTATATATATAGATAGATATATATATATATGAGATATTTATAGATATATAGTTATATAGAGATATATATATAATATATAATATATATATATATATTATATATATATATATATATATATCTATATTATATTATATATATATTATACTATATATATTATAGTATATATATATATATATGTAGACTATATATTATGATATATATATATATATTAAATATATATGATATATAAATTATATATATACCTATATATATATAATATATATATAGATATATAGATATATAGATAATATATATACAATACCTACAAACGCAAAACACAGACACACAGACACACAAACACTACACACACACACACACATAGATATATATATATATATATATTATATATATTAGATATATATATATATAGGATTAATATAGATATATATAGAGATAGATATATATATATATATATAGGTGTATATGATATATATATATATAGATATATATATATAAAATACTATGTATATATATATATGCATCATGTATATGTATATATAATATATATAAAATATGTATATATAATATATATATATAATATATATAAACATTTTTATAATATGTTTATACATAATGTATAAATATATAATATATATATAATATACATATATTTACTATATAATATAGAATTATATAGTTATATGTATATAATAATATAATAAAGTAGAGGATAGGGGACAGAACGCTGCCAATTCACACACGTACATGAATGTGAAAGAAGGTCAGTGACCGTGACGCTAATCAGTGACACTTTGAGCGGAAAACCACAAAAACGCAAAACCGCAACCAAGTCCACAACAACATAATCAATACCCGGAAATCATTAAACCTGCTTCACATATGCATTTTATGTTCGTACATAATGCTCCATAGAGAAATAATGAAACAAAATGATATACTACAGACGAGTATCCCCTCCAATGCAGGTGACCGGTGACATAGATAATGATACAGCGAACCACACCACCTTATCGAGAGTGAAAGCAGGATAATGTAGGTGGACAAATCCGACCCCGCACACGCGTACATGAATGTGAGAAAAAGTAGGTCAGTGACCGTGAAGTATCAGTGACTTGACGAAACCACAAACCGCAAACCCGCAACCAATGTCCACAACAACATAATCAATACCCGGAAATCATTAACCTACTTTCACATGCATTGGCATAGGAGGGCCCTCCTATGCCAATGCATTTCTAAGTTATCACGAACAAAACTGGCTAGAAAAATGCCCGCCTGAATTCAGACCTCTTTATTATCGTCGATACATTTGACGACTCTTCCCGCTGTTAGTCACCTTCCCACGTAAATCTTTTTCGAACTTATCTGAATTCCAAACACCCCAGTAATCAATTTTACATGTGAAAGTGCAAACAAGAACAACCAACTATCCTTTTTAGATACTAATGGTTACCAACAACAACGGCACCTCCATACTAGTATCTACCGTTAAAACCAACATTCACTGGACTCGGCTACACTTCCTCAGTTTTTAACCCGATATATATACAAAATTAACAGTATTTAAAACTCTGATCACTGGGCCTACAATTGTGTAGTAATGGGCAGCCTTTCATCACGAATTGTTATTTCTAAAAAAACTTCTTTACAACAATGGATACCCATTACAGTGGTTGATAAAATAAACAAAAACTCCTTGTGCACAACAAAATTCTCCAACCAGCAAACTGGCTAGTACTGTCAAAAAGACCATAAGTATGTAAAACTCACCATATTTGGGTGATT
>NW_023662105.1:108598-121098 GCF_015228065.2 Penaeus monodon | reverse complement strand
ACACTGTAACTATGCCCCTCCCCTTGTCCAACAAGGCTCCACCCAACCGCTATGCCATCAGCCAGCTGCAGGTTTTGAATGGGGTCCACGAGGCCCTCTACTCCACGCATTACTCTTGACAGTCTCCCCCCCTTCCCCTCCCGACACCGGAGTCTAGACTCTGTCCTGGCGGGCAAGGTCAGTGCTCCAGCCGTAAACTACTCTGCACAGCAAACCTCTGGAAGAAAGGGCCCACATCTTCACCGTGTACCTGTATGTGTGTGTGATATACCTAGATATATAATATAGATGTTAATATATATAGATATATTAACAAAAAATTAATAATGTAAAAAGAAATAGATTGTATATAAAGAAGAGAGATAGATAGATAGAGAGATAGATAAAGATAGAGATATATGTATATATATATAATATATATATATATTATATATATTATATATATAATATATTATATTATATGTATATATATATTATATATATAATATATATAATATATATATAGAGATTATGTATGCATGTATATTCATGTATTAGGACACACACAACAGGGAAAGAAAGACGCACAAGCAAAACACACAAAAACAAAAACAACAGACACATATACATTTGGTTTTTATATACATAGATAGATACATGGCATACATAGACAGATATTTAGGTAAATAGAAAGATAGATAGGAAAAAATAGATAAAAATATAGCCTATAAAGACAGACAGATAGATAGATATTACATGTATACATATGTATAAATATTACATAGACAGAAATATATTTTATATAGGTATATAAATACATGATATATATATATTGTGTGTGTTGTGGTGTTTGTGGTTGCGTGGTGCATGTACATGTGTATATCTATTGTTGCATAAAAGCTTAGATCCTGATACATTGAACCTTTCTAGCAAGGGTTAATGTCGGTAACAAAATTACCAGTTTAGTAAGGAATACAATAATATTCTTATGCTTAATGTAGGTGTCAAAAACCTTTAAATATAATTGCAATAATAATGATAATAATTGCAATAATGGATGAAATAATTGCAATTACTGATGATAATGATGATAATAATGAAAATGATGATAGTGATAACAATAATGAATGAGGATAATCATGATAATAGTGTATGGATAATAACAGAATTGTGTCCATATTATAATAAAAAAGTAAAAGAAAAAAATCCCAAAAGTCGAAAAAGCGGCAAAATCAAGCGAAATATAGCCTTTTGAGAGTAGATCCAAAATGACCTTTTTTCCATCATTTGATGATTCTGGAATTATTAGGGTAAAAATGATAATGATTACCAGAATTCTATTAATCATGACAATGATGCTGATAAAAGTGAGAATAAAGAGAAATTGGATAATATTTGATGATTGTTAATATTAACTATTACCAATTACTATTATCATTATTATTATCATTCCATTGTTATTATTATTATTATTATTAGTATTATTATTATTATTGTTATTATATTATGTATTACTTTAATTATTAGTATTATTGCCAAAAAACAATATTATAACTGTAATAATAACAATTAATAATAATTAATAATTGTTATCATATTGTTATTAATATATGTTATTATATTATCATATTATTATCTTTAATGGTAGTATAATTGTAAAAATAATTATTAAACAGGAATTAATAAGTAATAACGATATTGATTAAATAATGATATAAATTAATTATTATAAAAACGTTATATTTGTTATTATTATTGTATACTATTATTAGTGTAGTTGTTATTAGTAATAGTGTAAAAATATATATTATAACTACAATAATTGCAATAATAATGATTAATAATTGTATAATGATGATAATAATTGCTAATAATGATATTAATGCTGATGATAATGATGATAAATGATGATGATAACGATAATAATTGATGATAGTCATGATAATAATGATGATACTCATTAAAATTAATTGGGCCATATATAATAAAAAAAAGGTTAAAATAAAAAAATTCCAAAAGTCGAAAAAGCGGCAAAATCTAGCGAAATTAGACCTTTTGAGGAGTAGGACTCCCAAAATAGACCTTTTTTCCATGCATTTGATGATTCTGGCAATTATTAGGGTAATAATGATAATAATTACCAGGATTCTATTAATCATGACAATAATGATGATAAAAGTGAGAATAAAAAGAATTTGGATAACATTTGATGATTATTAATAATATTATTATTACCATTATTATTATCATTATTATCATTATTATTATTATTATTATTATTATTATTATTATTATTATTATTATTAATATCATTATTATTATTACTTTAATTATTAGTATTATTGCCAAAAAATATATTGTAACTGTAATAATAACAATAATAATAATAATAATAAGTATAATAATAATAATATTAATTGTTATAATATTGTTATTAATATAATTATTGTTATTATTATCATTATTATTATATTTACTGGTAGCATAATTGTAAAAATAATTATTATAACAGTAATAATTACAGTAATAACGATATTAATTGAAATAATGATATAAATAATTATTATAAAAACGTTATTATTATTATTATTATTGTTATCACTACTATTATTGTAGTTGTTATTAGTATACAGTTAAAATATATATTATAACTACAATAATTGCAATAATAATGATAATAATTGCAATAATGATGATAATAATTGCAATAATGATGATAATGATGATGATATTGATGATAATGATAATAATGATGATGATAACGATAATAATGATAGATTATCATGATAATAATGATGATAATAACGGAATTGTGTCCATTTATATATATAAACAAAGTAAAGAAAAAAATCCAAAAGTCGAAACAGCGGCAAATCTAGCGAAATAAACGCTTTTGAGAGTAAACTCCAAATGACCTTTTTTCCATTCATTTGATGATTCTGGCAAGTATTAGGGTAATAATGACTAATAATTACCAGAATTCTATTACTCATTACAATAATGAGATAAAAGTGAGAATAGAAGAGAATTCGGATAACATTTGATGATCATTAGTATTATACTATTACGGCGCTTTTATTATTATTATTATCATCATTATTATTATTATTATTATTATCATTATTATATTATTTATTATTATTATTAATTATTATTATATTATTACTTTACTTATCGTATTTATTGCCAAAAATATATTATAAAACTGTATAATAAGCAATAAATTAATAATACCAATTATTATATATTGTTCTTATATTATTATGTTTATTATTATCATTATTGTTATTTGACTGGTGTGTAATTGAGAAAAAATTATTATAGTCAGCCATAATTAAAGTAATACGATATTTAATTAAATATCATGATGTAAATAATATTTATAAAGAACGTTATTATTAGGCTATTATTATTGTTATACTATTATATTGTAGTTGTTATTAGTAATAGTTGTAAAAAATATATATTAAACTGGCATAATTGTCAATAGAAATAGATAATACATTGCAATAATGGATGATAATAATTTGCAATAATGATAATTAATGATGATGATATGATGATAATGAATGATGTAAGGATAATAAATGATGATAATCATGATTAACAATGATTGATAATACAGGAATTGTGTCCATTTCTACTAAAAATTTTTAAAAGAAAATAATCGCTGAGAAGTCGAAAAAGCGGCAAAATCATAGCGAATAAATAGCCTTTTGAGAGTAGGTCCCAAATGAACCTTTTTTCCATGCATTTGATCATTCTGGCAATTATTACGGTAATAATGATAATAATTACCAGTAATTCTAATTTAATCATGACAGTAATGAGATACAAGTGAAAGTAAAGATAATTTGATAATATTTGATGATTATGTAATATTATTACTTTACCATTATTATTTAATCTATTATTATCATTATTAATTATTAGTTTAATTATTGATTAATTATTACTATTTATTATTATTTTTATTATTATTTATTAGTATTATTATTATTATTTATTATTATTGATTATTATATTATTTTTATTATTACTTATTAATTTACTATGCACTATTGCCAAAAAATGATATTACAACTTACTGATAAGCATAATAATATAATTAGTATAAATAATAATTATAGATAGTATTGTTTATAATATTGTTTTAATGTTATTATTGTTATTATTATCATTATTATTATTTTTACTGGTAGTATATTGTAAAAATAATTATTAGAACAGTAACGAATTACCGTAATAACGATATTGATTAAAATAATGATTAATAATTATTTATTAAAAACTGTTATTATTGTTATTATTATTGTTTATTACTCTTATTTAGTGTGTTGTTATTAGTAGCTATGAAAATATTATATTATAACTGCATAATTGCAATAATATTATAACAATTGCAATAATAGATGATAATAATGCAATAGTTTTCTAAATGATGACTAAATGATGATATGATGATAATGATATAATCGATGATAATGATTATGATAACGATAATAATGTATGATAATCTGATATAATGATGATCATAACAGGAATTGTGTCGCAATATAATAAAAAAGTAAAGAAAAAAAATCTCAAAAGTCGAAAAAGCGCTAAAATCTAGGGCGAATCTATACTTTTGAGAGTAACCGCCAAATGACTTTTCTCCATTCATTTGATTCTTCTAGCAATTACTTAGGGTAATAATGATGAACAATGTACCAGAATCTTATTACTCATAGACCAATATGATAATAAAGTGAGAATAAAGTATAATTTCGATAACATTTGATGATTATTAGATATTATATACTATTGATCATTATTATTATCATTATTATCATTATTGATTATATTATTCTTATTATTATTATTATTTTTAATAATAATTAATAAGCTATTATTCTTATTATTATTATTATTATTATTATTATTGTTATTATTATTATTATTATTGTTAGTATTAATTATTATTATTATTATACTTTGAATTATTAGATAGTATTTCCAAAAAATATATTAAACTGGAATAATAAAAATAATGAATAATAACAGTATAATTATAATAATACTATCTTGTTATAATAATTGGATATTGATATTATTATTGTTATATGTATCATTCATTATTATTTTTACTGGTAGTATAGATTGTAAAACAATTATTGCTATCAGTAATAATTAGCAGTAATAACGATATCCATTTAAAATAATGCTATATAATAAATGATTAGTAATATTTTATTATTATTGTTATTATGTTTATTATTATTGTAGTTTTTTATTTAGTATAGAGGTAAAAATATATATTGTACTGCAATACTTTGGCATAATAATGATAATAATTGTGCAATAATTATGATAATTAACTGCAATAATGATGATACTGGATGTATAGCTGATGAATGATGATAATGCAGTGATAAGATAATAATGATGATAGATCATGAATAATAATGAGATAATAACCGGAATTGTGTCCATCATAATTAAATAAAGGAATAAGAAAAAACATCCCAAAGTATAAAAGTCGGCAAACTCTAGGGCGAATATAGCCTTTTGAGAGTAGACTCCAAATGACGTTTTCATTCATTTTGATGATCTGGCAATTTTAGGGTAATATGATACTAATTACCCAGAATTCTATTGAATCATGGCAATAATGGATGAAATAGAAAGTGATATATAAAGAGAATTTGGATAACCGATTTGATGATTATTAATATTATTACTATTATCATTATATATTATCATTATTATCATTTATTATTTATTTATTATTATTAATTCTTATTTTTTATATTTTTTTTTTATTATTTATTATTATTATTATTATTTGATTATTATTATTATTAGATACATTATTATTATATATAATTACTACGTTAAATTTTATTATTATTGCCAACACTATATTGAACTGTAGAATAACAATAATATAATCATATGTATGCTTGTATATAATACCAATTGTTTTTATATTGTTATTAATATTATGAAATTGTTATTATTATCATTAGTATTATTTTTTACTCGTATATAATTGTAAAAATAATTTGCATAACACTAATAATTACAGTAATAACGATATTAAATGAAACTACATGATATAAATAATTATGATAAAGACGTGTATTATTGTTATTATAATTGTTATTACTATTTTATTGTTGTTGTTATATAGTATAGATGTAAAAATTAATATTTATAGGACTGCATAATTTCAATAATAATGATAATGAATGCGAATAATGTTTGATATAATTTTGCAATAAGGAGATACTGATGATGATTACATGATGATAATGATGGATGATAAGATAATATATGAATAATCATTATAATAATGAATGATAATAACAGGAATTGTGTCGGCATATATAATAAAAAAAAAAGGTAAAAGAAAAAAATCCAAATGTCGAAAGCGGCTAAATCTAGCGAAATATATCTTTTGAGAGTACTGTCAAAATGACGTTTTTTGCCATTTATTGGATGATTCTGGCGATTTTAGTGTTATAAGATAATAAATTAACCAGGTAATTCTATAATCATGACACTAATGATGATAAAGTGAGAATGAAGAGAATTTTGTATACATTTGATGATTATTTAATATTATCCTATCATCTTTATTATTATCATTATTATCAGCATTGAATTATTAATTTTTATTATTATTATTATTATTATTATTATAGTATTTATTACTTTTATTATTATTATTATTTATTTTTATTATTATTATTATTAATATTATATTATATTAGTAGTAGTAGTCTTCTTGAAATATTAGCATTTTTTGCAAAAAATGATATTATAACTGTAATAATAACAATAATGAATAAATATAAATTAATTATAATATATACTATTGTTTATGATAATTATTATTAATATTGTTATTGTTATTATTATCATTAAATTATTTTTTTACTGGAGTATAATTGTAGAAGTTAATTATTATAACAGTGAGTATTACAGTAAGAAGAGATATTAAATTATAAATAATGATATAAATTAATTATTATAATAACGTTATATTGTTACTTAGCTATTATTATTGTAGTTGTTACTAGTATAGATGTGAAAATATTTATTATAATATGCGAATAATTGCAATAATAATGATATATTGCAATAATGATGATATATATCAACAATGATGATAATGATGATGATAATGATAGTAATTATTGATAATCATGATATACTGATGATAATACAGGAATGTTTCCAGATGTAATTTTAAAAAAAAGTAAAACACAAAAAATTCAAAAGACGAAAAGGCGGCAAATCTTAGCGAAAAGTATATCCTTTGAGAGAAGACTCCATATGACGTTTTTTCCTATTCATTTGATGATTCTTGCAATTATTAGGTTAATAATGATAATAATTAGCGCAGAATTCTGATTAATCATGACAATAATGAATGATAAAAGTGAGAATAAAGAGAATTTTGGATAACATTTGATGATTATTATTTGTAAATAAAACTGATTATTATTGATATTATTCTATTATCAATTATTATTATCATTATTATGCATTATTAGTTTAGTATACGTGAGTAGTAGTAGTAGTAGTAGTAGTAGTTAATATTATTACTATTATATTTATTATTATTATATTACTTTAATTATTAGTAATTATTGCCAAAAATGTAATTATAACTCCTAATAATTACACAATAATAATGATTATTAAGTATATTTATAATAATACTAATTGTTATAATATTGTGATTTATATTATTTATTGTTATTATTATCATTATTCAAAAAAAAAAAAAAAATTTTTTTACTGGTGAGTATAATTTGTAAAAATACTTATTAGATAACAGTAAAAAGTACAGCAGTAATAACGATAATTATTAAAAATAATGATACAATATTATTATAAAAGACGTTTATTATTGGTTATTATTAGTGTTATTACTATTATTATGTGTATTGTTATTATTATAGATGCAAAAATAATATATATAACTGCATATAATTGGAATAATAATGAGAATAAATTGGCAATAATGATGATAATAATTGCAATAATATGATGACTGATGATTATACTGATAGAATGATGATGATGAACGATATATAATGTATGAATTAAGCACAGATAATAATGATGATAATAACAGGAATTGTGTCCCATAGATAATAAAAAAACATGTTAAAAGAAAAAATATCCCAATCGTAAAAAGCGGCAAAATGCCTAGCGAAATATAGCCTTTTGAGTAGTAGACTCATAATGCCTTTATCATTGCTTTTGATGATTCTGGCAGATTAAGTAGGATAATGATGAAAATTACCAGAATTCTATTATCATGACAATATGATGATAAATAGAGAGAATAAAAGAGAATTTGGATAACATTTCATTATTATTAATTATTAGTTTAAAATTACTATTAGCGCAGTATTATTATCATTAGTATCATTATAATTATGATTATTATTACTATTATTGTTATTGTTATTACTCTAATTATTAGTATTATTGGGGTCCCAAAAATATATTATAATCTATAATAATCACAATAATGAGATAATAATAAAGTATACTCATAATAAATAGCTAATTTTTTATTAAAATTGTTAGTAATATTATGATGTTATTATTTATCAGTATTATTATCTTTACTGGTAGTATATATTGTAGAAAAAAATTATTATTAACAGTAATAATTATAGTAATAACAATATGAATTAAAATAATGATATAATAATTTTCATAAAGACGTTATTATTGTTTTTATTATTGTTATACTCATTGTTATTGTAGTTGTTATTAGTATAGATGTAAAAAATATATATTATAACTGAAATAATTGTAATGGATAATGATTGATAAGTGCAATAATGATGATAATATTGCTAATCATGATGATAATAATTGCAATACTGATGATAATAAATTGCTAAAAATGATTATAATAATTGGCAATAATGATGAATGATGATGATAACGATAATAGCTGGATGCTAACCGATTTAATAATATGATGATATACCAGGAATTGTTGTCCATAAAAAGGTAAAAGGAAAAATCATAAAGTCGAAAAAGCGGATGACTCTAGTCGAAATCTTCAGGCCTTTTGAGAGTAGACCTCCAAAATGACGTTTTTTCGCAATCATTTGATGATTCTGGCAATTATTAGGGTATATCATCATCATTTCATCATCATTATCATATATTATTAGCATTATTATCATTATTGGGCAATGTTATCATTATTTTTGGTCAATTATTGCAGGATTATAATAAGTGTATTTTTACCTCTATATCTAATAACACTACAATAATAATAGTAATAACCTTAATAATAACAATAGTAACGTTTTATAATAATTATTTATATCATTATTTTAATTAATATCGTTATTACTGTAATTTTTAGCTGTTATTATAATTATTTTTATCAATTATACTACCAGTATAAAATAATAATAATGATATAATAACAAGGATAATATTTACAACAATATTAATAACAACTATTATTATTTTAATGTTTATTTATTATTATTCTTGTTATTATAAAGTTATAATATCTTATTTTTTGCATAATTATAATAGTAAAGTATAATATAATGAATAATAATATTAATATTAATAATAATATAGTAATAATAAATAATAATGAATGGATGATTGATAGCTGATAATAATAATGATAATAGTAATAATATTAATAATCCTCAAATGTTATGCCAAACTCTTTATTGCTCACTTTATCATCATTATTGTCATGAATTAATAGAATTCTGGGATTATTATCATTATTACCCTAATATGTCCAGGAATCATCAAATGAATGGAAAAAAGGTCATTGGAGGCTACTCTCAAAAGGCTATATTTCGGCTAAAAAAAAAAAAAAAAAAAAAAAAATAAACAAATTGAAAAAAAAAAAAAAAAGAAAAAAACAAAAAAAAAAATAAAAAAAAAAAAAAAAAAAATAAAGAAATACAAAAAAAAAAATTAACACAAAAAAAAGAAAAATATAAAAAAAAATAAGAAAAATAAAAAAAAAAAAAACAAAAAAAAAAAAGTATTTTACGCTTTTTCGATTTTTGTTTTTTTGTTCTTTACCTTTTTATTATATATGGCACAATTCTGTTATTATCATTATTATCATGATTATCATCATTATTATCGTCATCATCATCATTATCATCATTATCATATATTATCATCAACATTATCATCATTATTGGCAATTAATTATCATATTATTGCAATTTATTATCATTATTATTGCATTTTTGCAGTATAAATATAGTATTTTGCAACTATATCTATAGTAACTACAAAATCTGAGTAATAACAATAAGCAAAACAATAATAACTGTTTTATAATAATTATTTATATCAGTATTTTAATTAATATCCGATTTATTACTGTAAATTATTAGGCTGCTATAATAATTATTTTTTTACAATTATACTACCAGTAAAAAAATTAATAATATGATGCAAATAACAATATAATATTAATAATAATATTTAGGCGATTGATTATTATCATTTGTATTATTAACTCATTATTTTAGTATTGTTATTATTACGAGTTAATAATATTTTTTGCAATAATACTAATGATTATAGTAATAATAATCAATAATAATAATAATAGTAATAATAATTAACTAATAATTTATTTATTATTATTATATAATAATAATTAATGATGAATAATGGATAATCATAAGTGATAATAGTTAATAATATAATAATTATCAGAATGTTATGCAAATTTCTCTTTATTCTCACTTTTATCATCATTATTGTCATGATTATAGAATCTGTAATTATTATCATTATTACCGCTACTAATTGCCAGAATCATCAAAGCTATATTCGCTATAGTGGGGGACAGCTTTTTTGACTTTTGGGATTTTTTTACCTTTTTTATTATATATGGACACAATTCCTGTTATATATCATCATATTTAGCATGGATTATCAATATCATTTATCGTTATAATCATCATTATCATCTATATCATCATGCATTATCATCATTATTGCAATTATTCTCATCATTATTGGGGCAATTATTATCCTTATTATTCAATTATTTGCATTTATAACTATATGATTTTTACAACTTATACTAATGAATAACTACAATAATATAAGTATAACAATACTATAACATAATAAACGCATTTATAATATTATTTATATCATCATTTTAATTAATTCGTTATTACGCTAATTATTACTGTAATGATAATTATTTTACAGTTATACTACCAGTAAAAATATAATAATGATAATACTAGCAATAATAATTTTTTAATACATATTATAAACGTTATTATATTATTATTATTATTATTATTATTATTATTATTGTTGTTATTATTAACGTTATAATATATTTTTTGGCAATAATACTATATTAAAGTAATAATAATAATATACTAATAATCATGATAATAATAATAATGAATAATATGATTATATGCATAGTAATGAGAAAAATATAATCATCATCATCGCATCAAATGTCATCAAATCTCTCATTCTCACTTTATCATCATTAGTGTCATGATTAATGAGAATTCTGAGTAATTATTATTCCTTATACCATATGTAAAAGAAATTAGGCAGCAAAAAAAAATGCCTATGACTATCGACGGTGTAAATTACATAATATACACGATGAATCATATGAAATACTAATGTAATTATGGAGTGACATAAATGAGCTTTTGATGAAATCACATCATCATCAAATGAAATGAGAAAAAGAATCTGAGCTCGTGTGCTTATTTTAAGTTAACTAAAATGGGTTTACATCATCCACAAACACACAAACATATATATATTCTATATAATATATATACATATATCAGTATATATATTATATATATATCTAATGACTATATATATATAAAATAATATATAGTATATACATATATATATATATATCTAATATCATATATATATTATTATACTATATATATATTATATATATATCGATATATATATTATATGTATGTATATATATATATGTATAAATATGTGTGTGTTTGTGTGTGTGTGTGTGTGTGGTGGGCTTACTAATATAAATACATATCTATATATATCTACTCTACTATATACTATTACTAATCATATACTCGTCTATATTTATAATTCTCTCATACTCTATTTATCATATCTCTCATCCTTCTATCCCTAGACACCTATCTACATATCTCATATATCCTATATGATCTCTATACTATAATATAATATTCACTCTAATATATATCTCTTACTCTCTAATATATATATAATCTAAAGATATCTAAATATTATCAAACACACACATACACACACACACAGCACCATACACACCATCGCCACACACACACACACATACATTATATACATCCGCATAGTATAGATACTATATATTATTATATTATCATATATAATATAATTATTACTTCTATATATAGCTATATAATATATATATATATATATATATTAATAATACTCATATATATATATATATACATATTTTTTTAGCGGACACA
>NW_023662105.1:103598-106098 GCF_015228065.2 Penaeus monodon | reverse complement strand
ATATAGATATTTTACGGACACACAGACACATACCACACAGCACACACAAAACAAACACAACACAACACACACACACACACACACACACACGATATTATACATTAGCACACACACACACAACATTTCACACACACGCACATATATATATATATATATATACGATATATATATATATATATATAGATTATATATATATATATTATTAGTACACAAACACCACACAAACACACGACACAGCACACACACACACACACTACACCACTACACACACACGCACACATATTTATGTTATATATATATTATATATATTATTATCATAAATATTGTTTGGCGTGTGTGTGTGGTGTTGTGTGTGTGTTGTGTGTGTGGTGTGTGTGTTTGTGTGTGTTTTGTGTACTATATATATATCTAATTATATAAATCAAGTCTATTATATATATATATATATATATCTATACTATTATATATGTGTGTGGTGTGTGTGTGTGTCATGTATATGATTGTGTGTGGTGTGGTGTGTTTGTGGTGTGTCTGTGTTGTTTGTGTGTGTGTGGTGGTATGTGTCTGTGTGTCGCGTGAAAATATAATTTATATATATAATAGTATATATTATATATATAAGACTATTATATATATATAATATATATAATATATAGATAATAATATAGATATAATAATATAGTATATATATAATATAATAGTGTTTGTAGTATATGTAGTGTGTGTGGTGTGTGTGTGTGTGTGTGGTGTGTGTGTGTTTGTGTGTTTGTGTGTGTGTGCGTTTGTGTGTTGTGTGTGTGTATGTGTGTGTGTATGTATATATATATATATATATTATATATATATATATATATATATAATATATATATATATATCTATAGGATATTTTATATAGTTAGATTAATTTTAGTATTAGTAAGTCACCATAACACAATACAACACACAAACTCACACATATTACATATATAATAATATAGCATACATTATATATATATATAATATTGATATATATATATATATATAGTTATAATATATATATATATATATGAAATAGCATATATATCTATATATATATATTATATATATATATATATATATATATATAGTAATATATATATAATATGTTTTTGGTGTGTGTGTGTGTGTGTATGTGTGTGTGTGTGGCTTTGTGTGTGTGTGTTTTATGTGTGGTTGCGTTTGTGTAGCTAATTATATATATATATATACTTATATAATAATATATATATCTTATATATATATATGATATATTTATATATATATTTTATCTATATATAATATATAGCAGATACACACACAAACACACACACATAGCACCCACACACACACATATAATATATATCTATATATATATAATACTATATCTATATTTTTAGTAATATATATATAGAATATATATATCTATATCTATTATATATATATTGTTGTATATATATATATATATATAATATAGATATATATATGAATATATATTATTATATATATATTATACTTATAGTTGAGTATATATATATATACTCACACCCACCCCACACACACACACACAGACACATATGTACACACGCACAAATTATATTTAATATATACTAAAATATATATATATATATATACATACATATATATATATATATATATATAGTATTATATATATATATATATATAATATATATATATATATATATATATATATAGATATATCAATACTCTAACATCATACACCCACACCAAAACAGACACACACACACCACACTTGGGTTTGTGTTTGTGTGTGTTATAGATAGATAGATATATAGGTAGTATAGATAGATATATAGATAGATATATTATATATAGCTATATAATAGTAAATTATATATTATCTTATAGATAATATAGTATATATAGCATATATATATATGATATATATCTACTATATATATATATATATATAGCTATATAGATATATAATATATATATATATATATATATTATATATATATAAATATATAATAGCTACAGACACAAATACACATAGCACCCACACACACCACACACACACACACCTGTCTGTGTGTATGTGTATGATATATATGTATTATAAACATATTATATATATATATATATGATATAATATATATAATATATATATATATATATATATATATATATATATAATATATAGTGTTTATATTGTGTGTGTGTGTGTGTGTGTGTGTGTGGTGTGCGGTGTGTATGTGGTGTGTGTGTGTTGGGAAGAGAGGGGGAGGGTGTGTGTGTGTGTGTGTGGTGTCTTTTTTATGTGTGTGTGTGATCGTGTGTGTGTGTTTGTGTTTGTTGTACATAATATATTATATATATATATATAATATTATATTTATAGTCTTAATATATATATATATATATATCTATATATACTATAGATATATATATTAATATATATTTATATATATATGTGGTGTGTGTGTGTGTGTGTGTGTGTGTGTGTGTGTGTGTGGTGTGTGTT
>NW_023662105.1:56239-91239 GCF_015228065.2 Penaeus monodon | reverse complement strand
TATATATTAATAATAAAAAAATGTACAAATATATATTTAATTATATTGTTACCCCGACCCCCTCGCTCTCTCCCACCAACCAAGGGGGGTTAGGCAGACGGCGTGCTATCCAAGGGTCGTAAACCTGAGCAGCCCCAAAGGCCCCGGCACCCCCGTCCCAAACCCAGGAGGGGAAACCCCAAGTGGCGGGCGGGGCACGAAAAAACAAAAAAGACATTTTTCCCTTTTTTTACAAAAGTTTTTCCCGAAACACTTTTTTTGGGCAAAATAGGGGGGGGGAACCAGCTTTACACTGCCGATACGGTTTAACAGGGCAAAAAAAATTTATTCAGGTCACAAGGGCACACACGAGGTCTTCACAGGAGACACCCAAATCCATCTCTCGGCTTTTTTCCTCCGCTCCTCCCCTCACAGCCCGTGGCATGTTTGCCGGGCCCTTCTTTAACACAGTTTCCACAGAGACAAAGACCCACGGCGTAGCAATCCCCCCCCATCCCAAGCGTGGAAAAAAAACAAACTACGAAAAATTTTTAAAAAAATTGTCCTCAGGAAAAAACAAATTCTTCCAACAAAGTAAACCTAATTGAAAAACTTCTCAAAAAGCATAAAAAAACTTTCACCAGCGCGGCTTTTTCGCTCTCGCTGGGTCGCTCTGGAGGGGGTTTGGGGGGCGGTAGATTGGCTGGACCCAGAGGGGGATTTTCCTGCCCCAGACCTGGCTATGGGCACCATTTACGCTCTGCATGCCCTCACCCTCTAAATGCTCGTCCTCATCTCGGTCAGCGTCTCCACGTCCCCCATCGCCGCTAGGGGGCTATCTTCTTTTCCCATGGCCCCCTTTGCTTCCTGGGCCCCTGTAAAGCCAAGCCCGGGCCACGTGGACAACAGACGGTCTTTTCGCCCTCTGCGAATTTGATAGGGGACTCAAAAGGGCCGCTACCACCCTGTATGGCCCTTCCCAGGGGCTCGTACTTTGGCGGGGGCCCTCGCTTCCGAGGGGTTTGCAGTACACTCTGTCACCTATGTTTACCTCCTTCCCCCATCCCCGGGCATAGGGCTCCTTCATGGCAGGCCGCTACCTTTAGCTTTTTCCACCTTGCTTGTGGCCAAGTCCCCGAGGAACGCACGGCCCCACCAACCAAAATCCCCCGCTCCCCGCGAACTCTTCGGACGCCCACTTTTTCACAAGTGCCCCCCTTTGCACCGCTGGCACCTTTAGGGCCTTTTTGGAGAATTTAGCTACCAAAAACTGTAACTAGCCCCCCCCCTTGTCCAACAAGGGGTCCCCCCAACCCCACGCCATCCAGCTGAGGGGTTTTAAAGGGGTCCACAGGCCCCTACTCAGATTATCTTTACATTTGACACCCGGGGTCTGACTCTGTCCCCGGGGGCAAGGGGAGTCGCTCGCGTAACTCCTCTGCCAGCCAACCTCTGGAACAAGGGCACATCCACCTGACCTGTATGGTGTGTTATACATATATAATTTAATATATATATATTTTTATATTATATAATATATTATATATATATATAAATTAATAATATATATTTTTATTATAATTATATAATATATTAAAATATAATTAAAAATATAATATATATATATATAATATATTAATAATTATATTAAAGTATGTATATTCATGATTGGCCCACACCATGGAAGAAGCCCCAAACCCCAAAAAAAAAACACAGCACATATACATTTGGGTTTTTTATATACTAGATAATACTCATACATAAAAAGATATTTTTGGTAAATAGAAGATAGATAGAAAAATGATAAAAAAATTATCTATAAAGAAGCAGATAAAAGAAATTTTATACATATTATACAAATACATGCAGAAAAAACTTTATATAGTAAAAATACATATATATGTTGTGTGTGTGTGTTTTTGGCTGTTGCATGTAATGTGATATCTATTGTTCATAAGCTTTAGCCCCTGAACAGTGAAACCCTCTGGCCAAGGGTAACGTGGTAACAAATACCCGTTTATTAGGAATAAAAAAATAATTGCAATAATGATGATAATGATGATGATAATGATATGATAATGATGATAATGATGATGAAAACAATAATAATGAGGATAATCATGATAATATGATGATAATAACAGGTAACATGTGTGTCCTATATAATAAAAAAGGTAAAAGAAAAAATCCCTAAAGCGGCAAAAATCAGCGAGAATATAGTCCTTTGCAGAGTAGACTCAAAATGACGTTTTCCATTCATTGATGATTCTGGCAATTATTAGGGTAAAAATGATAATGATTACCAGAATTCTATTAATCATGACAATGATGATGATAAAAGTGAGAATAAAGAGAAATTGGATAATATTTGATGATTGTTAATATTGTTACGCCGGCCGCCTCCGTCTCTCTCTGCACCACACAGGCAGGTCTAGGCAGACGGACGTGCTATTCACAGGGGTCTGAACACTGAACCTCGCAAGAGGCACCGAGCAACCACAGCGTCCCAGAACACCAGGAGGGGAAACCCAAGTGGCGAGGCACGGCACTCAAACTCACGGCTTGTCAGAGTGCGTTCAGAAGGCACCCAAAACGGTAATGAATTCATTCAACTAACACTCCAGCCACGGTCCTCGGCCTCGTGGTTGGGTAGTGCATATGCCTCATGCCCTTTGGGGGGAGAATATCCATTACCACACAGATGTATCGGTTTCCTTGTGGCCAGTGAGAGGCAGCGGACCGGCAATGTCTAGTGCACCCGTTCCATGGGTGCTCCGACACAGTACCCTGTACGGCACGGTTCTTTCTAGTGGGGCCCTTCTTGCACTGCACACATCACATGCTCGACACACTCAGACACGTCCTTCTCTGCCCACACCAGTAGAAGCGTTGACGGAGACGGCTCAGTGTCTTTTTCTCGGCCAAGTGGTCACTGGTAACACCGGCATGTAATTCCCTCAGCAACTCAGCACGCATGGCTCTGGGTACTACAACTACCCATGTGTCACTGTCCACTTCACTCAACTGCCCCCAGCGCTTCACTAACAAACCGCTTTGATCCACTCGTAAAGTTTCCCACTGGTCCACCAGACATTTTTGTGTGGGCTCTCCGCAGCCCCGGCCCCCAACTGGGCGTCCACTGAGAGCCTCAAGCCACTGGAAAATGGGAGCAAGGTCAGAGTCCTCACGTTGTGCCTTACGCCATCATCACCCCCTTTTGGCACTTTCCAGCACCTGTAGACGGAGCAAACAGGATCAGAGTCCTTCTGGACACAGTGTGAGAAACTGCCTCACACGGGCGTCGACTCAGGCGTCAGCGTTGCAAGGGACACGACCCGGGCGGGGACGATGTGGTAGTTGTACTGTTCAAGGCGCCCTAACCATCTGCCAGCTGACCTCTGCTACCTTTCAGCGACTTCAACCACTGTAGGGCAGCAGGTCAGTCCGGATGGGAACTCGGCACCGTAGAGGTATGGGTGAAATGCTCGAGACTCTTCACCCGCCAGCAACTCTTTCTTGTCACACAATATTGCGTCAGGCCGCTGACTTGGGCACTGTAGTGGGCCACGACATACCCCTTCCGTCCTTTATCTGTGACAAAACTGCCCCGATGCCTTCCGCACTAGCGCAGTGTCCAACAGGTAAGGGAGCTTTGGGTCCGGATAGGGCAAGACCGGTCTTCCACCAGGGCCTTCTTCAGGTGTCAATGCAGACTGACACGCCTCGTCCACTGGAAGCACTCCCCTTTGGTAAGTCGGTGGAGAGGAGCCGCTACACTGGCGAAGTCCTGTACAAAGCGGCGGTAGTATGTGCACAGGCCCAGGTAGCTCCTGACTTCCCCCACATTGGGGGAACTGGCCACTTCTCCCCCACGCCACCTTCTGTGGGTCGGTGCGCACACCGTCTTGACTGATACATGCCCCAGAAATGGCCCCTCATGCTGGAACATCGAGCTTTTCTTGGGCTGATTTTGAGGTTGGGCCTTCCTCAACCGCGTAGTACTTCCTCCAGCCGCTCCAGTTTCCTCCTCGAAGGTGCTCCCGAAGACGAGACGTCATAAATGTAGACAAGCCCCGTCTTCCACGCAGGCCATCCAATACCCTCTCCATCAGACGCTCGAAACAACCAGGGCATTGCAGAGACCAAGGGCCATGACGTGAATTGCCACAGCCTTGCCCAAAGGAAAAGGCATCTTGGTTTGTCCTCTTCCGCCATCCCAAACCTGGTGAAAACCGACTTCGGGTCAAGTGTGGAGAACCCCCTGGCCCCCACCAATGCATCGAGTGTGTCATCAATTCTCGGCAATGGTTATGAGCCCTTGATAGTCATGCATTCAGCGCCCGGTAGTCCAACAGAAGCGTTGTGTGCGTCCTTTTCTTCACCGGACTCCCGCTGATGACCAGGGACTGTCTGACCGTTAATCACCCCCTGTGCCGCTAGCTCATTGACAGTGCGCTGCATTCTTCTCGTTTTGTTGGTGCAATACGTCGGGGGGGCTCTTGAGGGGCAAACTATTCCCGGTGTTAATGCGGTGTTTTCACCAATCCTGTGCGCCCAGGTCCAAGTCACCCTGCTAAACACTCGCATACTGAGACAGGGTGGACGCATCTTTTTGTCTGTGCTTCCGTCAGGTTAGCGGCGCTCGGTGCGCCAAGTCCTCGAGGAAGTCGGGCAACGGCCCACCCCAAACCCAAATCCTCGCCCCCCGAGACTCTTCTGGACGCCCCTTCTCACAAGTGCCAGCTTTGCCCCAGCTGGCCCCTTCGGGGCCCTTATCGGAGAAGTTGGCTACCAACACTGAACTAACCCTCCCCGGGTCCAACAAGGCTCCCCCCAAACCCCGCTACGCCATCAGCCAGCTGCAATTTTTGGTTTGGGCTCCACGAGGCCCTCTATCCACGCATCACTCTTGACAGTCGACACCGGATTCTGGGACTCTGCCCTGGGGAAAGGGTGCAGTCGCTAGCTGAACTACCTCTGCACAGCCAACCTCTGGAAGCAAGGGCACCTCTTCATCGTGCACCTCACCAGTTTCCCGTCCAAGGTCGCCCAACGCCTTACTCTGTGTCAGGTAGTCAAGGCCCAGCAAACAGTGCTCGTCCAGATCGGCCACATACACCGGCAGCCTCTGCACCGTGCGCCACGCCAATACGAGCCTCACTGGCCCTTGAGCTGACACAATGCCCGTGACACCACACAGTCTCTGTGGTGCGTCTGGAAGTTGATATTGGCAGCATATCAGGCCGCACTAGGGTCTTCTCAGCCCCAGTGTCCACTGTCGGGCGGCATGGCTTCCCACTATTGACCCCTCCACCTGCATCGTGCGGGTTTCGACGGCAGCTTACCCAAGTCGTGGCCCGGGAACCGAGGACGGCTGGGGTTCGGCCCTTTCTCTAGAGATTTCCGCCTGTACCATTCCTTAGCCTTAGGACATGCACTCGGATGGTGACCATCCCTGCCACAGTCCTTGAAAACCCCTGTTGAAAGGCATCAGAATCCATCCGGTTGAGAGGACTTGTTCTCCGCCCTCTGACACTGACTACGTCTTGCCCTACCTCTCCGCAGCCCCAACACAAGCCTTTGGGAAAGTGCTCGGGCTCACTTCCCAATGCTCCCTTTCTCCACTTTACCCTTCCGGCCTCGAAGGTCACGGCGGGGCTGATAGCTGGCCCTAGGCCATGGTTGCCTCAGGAAGGCCCGAACTCCAAGGCCCTCCCCAGGCACTTGCGGTCCTCAGGGGGGTGCCTGCTTGACGTAGATTTGCAGCTGCTGGTCCTGCAAAGCGTCAAAAAAGAAATCGGGGGCCGGGACCACGATCATCTCTTCTGCAGCTGCAGGTACGACCTCCTTCCAGCCCCTCCACATCATGCGCCAGCTGGGACATTTGTCTCGCCACGCTCACGAGTCGCTTCTTCAAGCGGCCCGAGTGGTGCCGAAACGGCGTTTCAAAGCCTCCGCCACGCTGGGTAAGAGGCATGTGGGAGCCGACAGATGCCCAACACTTCCACCGCGGGGCCCCTTAGCGCTGTTCCCAGTTGCAGGCCTTTCTTCCTGGCTCCAGCCCTGGGCAGATGCCAGCATTTCAAATTGGGCGACATATGCCTCCCGGGGCCCCACCTTCCCGTCGTACTCAGCGGCTTACGCCTCACAGAAGTCTGGGGGCCCGGGGGGCTGCAGGGTGGAGAACGGTGCCGTGAACTAACACGCCCGGGGGAAGGGAAAGGGGGGTGAGGGAGGCACCGAGGCGGGTTGACCGGGTCCGATTTTTCCCGCCACCTATACCCAAGGGATGGTTCCGATGGATCCCAGCCTTCTGCAGCGACCACTGGCTCAAACACGACGCTGCGGGGCCCGGGGGTTTCCTGCCACGGACCCCAGCAGACCCCAGTAAATCTGACACTCTGGCATCTGTTGCCAGAACCTTTTTTGCCTTCTCTGCTTGCAACGTTACTACCTCGTGACGCCCCCTTTTCCCGCCTTAAACTTCCTCCCTCAGGCCATAAACCCTTTCGCCTTCAGAGTCTGCCCCTCCTCATCAGTTCATCTTCACGCTGTTGCAGGCCTTGTCGGTGTACTGCTGAGTTTTCATCTTCACAGATGCAAGATTGCTCTGTAGCACCAACAAGTCGGCGGGAACTGTTCCTCTGCCTTCCTTCCCTGCATCTCGACGAGATGGTGCGCCTGCTCGGTCCCCTCTGTCCCTGCTTTTCCCCCTTTTGTGCCATTTCTTCCTCATACCGGCCAGCATGGCAGTAAATCGCCCCATCGGGCTCGGCTCACCTCATCGTGCCTGCCTCAGTCATAGCCTCCCTCCCTCATGGCTGCCGCCATCTTGGACATGATAACGGCGCGTCTCATGATAAAATTCACAAATCCCACTCTGACACCATTTGTTACGCCGGCCGCCTCGTCTCTCTCTGCCACCAACAAAAAGGCAGTCTAGGCAGACGGCGTGCTTTTCACAGGGTGTGAACACTGAACAGCTCCAAGAGGCACCGACCCACCACAGCGTCCCAGAACACCAGGAGGGAAACGCCAAGTGGCGAGGCAGGGCACGAAGTAAACACAAAAGACAGTCTTTCCTTATTTAACAAGTTATTTACCCGTACACTTTTTATAGGCACAAAAACAAGGGGGAAACCAGCATGTCACACAGCACAATACAGCTTATAACAGGGCAACACCAGGTTTATATCAGGTCACAAGGGCACACACGAGGTCTTCACAGGAGCAGCACCCAACCGCGTCTCCCCGCTGTTCCTCCGCTCCTCCTCCCCTGCCAGCTGCGACTGTTTGCCCAGGTCCCTTCATGTAAACACATGTTTCGCACAGAGACAAAGACCCACTGGCGTAGCAATATTATTACTATTACCATTATTATTATCATTATTATTATCATTATCATTGATGTTGTTATTATTATTATTATTATTATTATTATTATTATTAATATTATTATTATTATTACTTTAATTATTAGTACTATTGCCAAAAAACATATTATAACTGTAATAATAACAATAATAATAATAAGGGTTTTAATATTTTATTAATATTATTATTATTATATTATTTTCATTATTTCATTTACTGGTAGTATAATTGTAAAAAAAATTATTAACAGTATAATTACAGTAATAACGATATTTATAAAAATAATGAATAAATAAATATTATAAAAACGTTTATTGTTATTATTATTGTTATTACTATTATATTTAGTTGTTATTAGTATAGTTGTAAAAATATATATTATAACTACAATAATTGCAATAATAACGATAATAATTGTAATAATGATGATAATAATTTGAAATAATGATGATAATGATGATGATAATGATGATAATGATGATGATAATGATGATGATAACGATAATAATGATGATAATCATGATAATAATGATGATAATAAAATGAATTTGTCCATATATAATAAAAAAGGTAAAATAAAAAAATTCCAAAAGTCGAAAAAGCGGCAAAACAGCGAAATATAGCCTTTGAGAGTAGACTCCAAAAAGACTTTTTTCCATGCATTTTATGATTCTGTCAATTATTAGGGTAATAATGATAATAATTACCCGGATTCTATTAATCATGACATAATGAGATAAAAGTGAGAATAAAAGAATTTGGATAACATTGATGATTATTAATAAATTTTTATTACCATTTATTATCATTTTTATCATTATTATTATTATTTTTATATTATTTATTATTTTTATTATTATTAATATCATATTATTATTACTTTAATTATTAGTATTATGCCAAAAAATATATTGTAACGTAATAATAACAATAATAATAATAATAATAAGTTAATAATAATAATATTATGTTATAATATGTTTTTAATATAATTATTTTTTATTTCATTATATTATATTTACTGTAGCATAATGTAAAAATACATTATTATAACAGTAATAATTACAGTAATAACGATATTATTGAAATAATGATATAAATAATTATTATAAAAACGTTATTATTATTATTATTGTTCTACTATTATTGTAGTTGTTATTAGTATACAGTTAAAATATATATTATAACTACAATAATTGCAATAATAATGATAATAATTGCAATAATGATGATAATAATTGCAATAATGATGATAATGATGATGATATTGATGATAATGATAATAATGATGATGATAACGATAATAATGATGATAATCATGATAATAATGATGATAATAACAGTAATCGTGTCCATTTATAATAAATAAAAGGAAAAAAATCCCAAAACTCGAAAAAGTGGCAAAATCTAGCGAAATATAACCTTGAGAGTAAACTCCAAAATGACCTTTTTCCATCATTTGATGATTCTGGCAAGTATTAGGGTAATAATGATAATAATTACCAGAATTCTATTAATCATGACAATAATGATGATAAAAGTGAGAATAAAGAGAATTCGGATAACATTTGATGATCATTAATATTATTACTATTACCATTATTATTATAACATCATTATTATTATTATTATTATTATCATTATTATTATTATTATTATTATTATTATTATTATTATTATTATTTTAATTTTCAGTATTATTGCCAAAAAATATATTAAACTTAATAATAACATAATTTAAAAATACCCAAATTATAATATGTTCTTAATATTTTTATTGGGTTTTTTATCATATTGTTATTTTATGGTTGTGTAATTTTAGAAAAATTATTATAGCAGTAATAATTACAGTAATAACGATATTAAAATTTAAAATAATATGTAAATAATAATTATAAAACGGTATATGCTATTTTTATTGTTATTTCTATTATATTTTAGTTGTATTAGTATAGTTTAAAAAAATATATTATAACTGCAATAAATTGCAATAATAATGATAATAATTGCAATAATTATGAAAAATAATTGCAATAATGATAATAAAGATGATGATAATGGATGATTTAAAGATGATGATAAGGATAATAATGATGATAATCATGATAACAATGATGATAATAACAGGAATTGTGTCCATTTATAATAAAAAAGGTAAAAGAAAAATATCCCAGAAGTCGAAAAAGCGGCAAAATCTAGCGAAATATAGCCTTTTGAGAGTAGAGTCCAAATGACCTTTTTCCATGATTTGATCATTCTGGCAATTATTTCGGAATAATGATAATAATTACCAGAATTCATTAATCATGACAGTAATGATGATAAAAGTGAGAATAAGAGAATTTGGATAATATTTTATGATTATTAATATTATACTATTTCCATTATATTATCATATTATCATTATTATTTATTAAATTTTTATTATATACTATTATATATTTTATTATTATTATTATTATTATGATTTTTATTATTATTATTATTATCATTAAATTTTTATTTTTATATATATATTATTATATATTATTATTTTTATTATTATTATATTATTATTATTATTATTATTATTATTAATATTATTATTTATTATTATTAATTACTATCACTATTGCCAAAAAATATTACAACGTACTGATACATAATAATAATAATAAGTATAATAATAATTATAATAATTGTTATAATTTGTTATTAATGTTATTATTGTTATTATTATCATTATTTTTTTTACTGGTAGTATAATTGTAAAAATAATTATTTTAACAGTAACAATACAGTAATAACGATATTGATTAAAAAAATGATATAAAATTATTATAAAAACTGTTATTATTGTATTATTATTGTTATTACTATTATGTAGTTGTTATTAGTATAGCTATGAAAATATATATTATAACTGCAATAATTGCAATAATAATTATAACAATTGCAATAATGATGATAATAATTGCAATAATAATGATAATAATGATGATAATGATGATAATGATGATAATGATGATAATGATGATGATAACGATAATAATGATGATAATCATGATAATAATGATGATAATAACAGGAATTGTGTCCAAATATAATAAAAAAGTAAAAGAAAAAAAATCTCAAAAATCGAAAAGCGGCAAAATCTAGCGAAAATATACTTTTGAGAGTAGACGCCAAAATGACGTTTTCTCCATTCATTTGTGATTCTAGCAATTACTAGGGTTATAATGATAACAATACCAGAATTCTATTAATCAGACAATAATGATAAAAAAGTGAGAATAAAGAGAATTGGATAACATTTGATGAATTATTAAATTATTACTATTATCATTATTATTTTCATTTTTATCAATTATTATATTATTTCATTATTTTTATTATTTTTTAATAATAATAATAAATTTTTATTATTTATATTATTATTTATTATTATATTATTATTATTATTATGTGTTATTATTATTATTATTTTTATTACTTTAATTATTAGTAGTATTGCCAAAAAATATATTATACTGTAAAATAACAATAATAATATAACAAGTATAATTATAAATAATACTAATTGTTAAATATTGATATTGATATTTTTATTTTTATTATTATCATTATTATTATTTTTACTGGTAGTATAATTGTAAAAACAATTATTCTAACAGTAATAATACAGTAATAACGATATCATTAAAATAATGATATAAATAATGATTATAAAAATGTATTATTATTGTTATACTATTATTATTGTAGTTTTTATTTGTATAGATGTAAAAATATTATTATAAATGCAATAATTGCAATAATAATTATAATAAATTTCAATAATTATGATAATAACTGCAATAATGATGATAATGATGATAATGATGATAATGATGATAATCATGATAACGATAATAATGAGATAATCATGATAATAATGATGATAATAACCCGGAATTGTGTCCATATATAATAAAAAGGGAAAAAAAAAATCCCAAAAATATAAAGCGGCAAAACCCAGCGAAAAATAGCCTTTTGAGAGTAGACTCCAAAATGACGTTTTTTTCCATTCATTTGATGAAACTGGCAATTATTAGGGAATAATGATAATAATTACCAGAATTCTATTAATCATGCCAATAATGATGATAAAAGTGATATAAAGAGAATTGGAAACATTTGATGATTATTAATATTATTACATATCATATAATCATTTTACATTATTATATATTTAATTATTATTATATTTTTATTTAAAATATTATTATATTATTATTATTATTATTATTAATTATTATATTCTAATTATAGAATAAAAATAATTTAAAAAAAATAAATTATGAATTGTAATAATACCATTGTTTTTAAAATGTTAAATATTAATTGTTTTTATTTCATATATTATTTTCCTTTGTATATTTTTAAAATAATATATAACAATAATAAACAGAATAAAGATTATTAATGAAAATAATGTTAATAATTTTTTAAAAAACTTATTATTGTTATTTTTATGTTATTACTATTATATTGTTGTTGTTTTTAGTATAATGTAAAAATATATATTATAACGCAATAAATTGCAATAAATGATAATAATTGCAAAATTTTGATAATAATGCATAAAGGGAAAAAATGATAAAAGGATTGAATGAATGATAACGATAATATGATGATAACTTATAATATGATGATAATACAGGAATTGTTCCATATATAATAAAAAAAAAAGGAAAAGAAAAAAAATCCCAAAAGTCGAAAAAGCGGCAAAATCTAGCGAAATAAGTCTTTGAATAGACTGCAAAATGACGTTTTTCAATTATTGATGATTCTGGCAATTATATGTGGGTAATAATGATTTAAAAATTTCAGAATTCTATTAATCATGACAATAATGATTGAAAAAAAGTGAGAATGAAGAGAATTTGGATAACATTTGAGATTAAATTAATATATATATCTTTAATTATTCATATTATCATCATTTTTATTATATTTATTATTATTTTTTAAATTTTATTATTTATATTATATTATTAATATTATTTATTATATTAATAAATATATTATTATTTGTAGTAGTATTGAAAAATTTGCATTTTTGCAAAATATATTTAAAAAAAATAAAATAACAAAAAATAATAATTAAATATAATTATAATAAACAAAATTTATATATATATATATTTTAGTATTATTATATATTATTATTTTATTATATAAATTTGAAATTATTAACATAATAATTATAAAATATTAATTAATAATATTAATAATTTTTATAAAAAGTTATTTTGATATTATATTATTATTTATTGTATATTTTTTGTAAAATTATTATAAATGAATAATCAATAAAAATATTTAAAAATGATAATTAAAAATATAACAATGTGATAATATGATATATGTATAGTAATTGATTCTGAAATAATATATATAAAGGAATTGTTTTCTATTTTAATTAAAAAAAAAAAACAAAAAAAATTAAAAGAAAAAAGTCGGCAAAATTTAGGAAAAATTTTAAAAGACTTATACGTTTTTCATTATTTTAGATTTGAATTATTAGGTAATAGATTAATTAAGAAATTATTAATATGGGGAAAAAAGTGATAAAAGTAATAAGAATTTGAATAATTTTATGAATTATAATTGATAACAAGATTATCATTGATATATTATATATTAGTATATAGTAGTCATTGTAATAAGAGTAGTAATATATTACTATAGATATTATTATTATATTATTTATATATTCCAAAAAAGGTAAAACCCAAAAAACAATATAAAGATATAAGTAATAATAATAATATAATTTTTTAAATATTGTATTATATATTATGTTTTATTATCATTATTTTTTTTTCTGGTAGTATAATTGTAAAAATAAATTATAATAACAGTAAAAAGTCAGTAATAAAGAATTAATTTAAAATAATGATACAAATATTATATAAAAACGTTTATTGTTATTATTATTTATTACATTATTATTGTAGTTTTTATTAGTATAGATGAAAATATATATTATAACTGCAATTATTGGAATAATATAAATTGCAATATGAGTAATAATTGCCAATAATGATGATACTGATGATTATACTGATGATAATGATATGATAACGATAATAATGATGATAATTTACGATAATAATGATGATAATAACGGAATTTTTCCATATAATAAAAAAAAATGTAAAAGAAAAAAATCCAAAAATCGAAAAACGGCAAAATCTAGCGAATAAAAAGCTTTTGAAGTAAAACCATAATGACTTTATCATTCTTTGTGATTGGATTAAGGGAATAATGATGAAAATACCAGATTTTATTAAACATGACATAATGATGTAAAAGAGAAAAGGAAATTTTGGGTAATTTCATTATTTTTAATATTATTACTATACCATTATTATCATATTTCATTAAATTATTTTTATTATTATCTATTATTTATTGGTATTATCTAATTATAGTATATTGCCAAAAAATATATTATAACTATAAATAAAAATAATAATAATTTAAAAGTATAATCATATAATACAATTTTTATAAAATTTTTATTAATATATATTTTTATTATTACATTATATTTTTTAGTAGTTAATGTAGAAAAAAAATTATAAAAAGTAATAATATAGTAATAACAAATAATTAAAAAAAGATTAAATAATTATTATAAAGACGTTATATGTTTTTATTATTGTATTTTATTGTTATTTTAGTTGTTATTATATAGATGTAAAAAATAATATTATAAACTGATAATAATGTAATGATGATAATTGAAATGATGATAATAATGCAATAATGAGATAATAATTGCAATAATGATGAAATAATTGCAAAGATTATAATAATTGCAATAATGATGATAATGATATGATACGATAATATGATGATAATCATGATAATATGATATGATAACAGGATTGTGTCCATAAAAAGGTAAAAGGAAAAATCACAAAATCGAAAACGGATGAATCTAGCGAAATTAGCCTTTGAGGTAACTCCAAAATGACGTTTTTCCAATCATTTGTGATTTGGCAATTATTAGGGATTAAACATCATTTTCATCATCATTATCATAATATTGCAATTATTATTATTGCAATTTTTATCATTTTTTTGATTATTGCAGTTTAATATGTATTTTAATCATACTAATAACAACTACAATAAAATATAATAAAATAATAAAAACAATGTAACGTTTTATAAATTATTTATATCATTATTTAAATTAATTGTTATTACTGTAAATTTTTTCTGTATTATAATTTTTTTTACATTTTACACCAGTAAAAATAAAAATAATGATAATAATAACATGATAATTTACACAATATTATAACAACTTTTATTAATATATTGTAATTATTGTATTATTCGTATAATATTTTTTTGGCAATAATTAAATAAGTAAAGTAATAAATAATAATAAAAATATTAATATTAAATAATAATAAAAATAAATAATAATATAATGATGATAATATGATTTAAAAATAATGAAATAGTAAAATATTAAAATCTCAAAGTTATCCAAAATTCCTTTATTTTCCCCTTTTACATCATTAGTCAGATAAAGAACGGGAATTATTATCATTTACCTAAAATTGCCGAACATCAATGAAGGAAAAAGGTCTTTTGAGGCACTCCAAAAGGCTATTTTCGCTAATTTTACCGCTTTCGATTTTGTTTTTTTTCTTACCTTTTTATTATATATGACCAATCCTTATTTCATATTACATGATATCATCATTATTTTCTCATCATCTATTCATCATTAATATTATCATCACATTATCATATTTTTGCAATTATCATCATTTTGCAATTTCATTATTTTGCAATTTTGCAGTTATAATATATATTTTGAACTATACAATAGGAAACTACAAAAATAATAGTAATAACAATAATAATAACAATAATAACTGTTTTATAATAATTATTTTATATCATTATTTAATTAAATCGTTATTACTGAATTATTATGCTATAATTTAATATTTTTACAATTATACTACCAGTAAAAAAATAATAATAATGATAATAACAATAATATAAAAATAATATTAAACGAAATTTTATAATATATTAGTATTATTATTTTATTATTATTATATTGTTATTATACAGTTATAATATTTTTTGGCAATAATACTAATGATAAAAGTAAAATAATATAATAATAATAGTAAATAATAAAAATATTATTTAATATAATAATAATAATAATGATAATAATGATAATAATAATGATAAAAGTAATAATATCAATAATTATCCAATGTTATGCAAATTCTCTTTATTCTCATTTTATCATCATTATTGTCATGATTAATAGAATTCGGTAATTATTATCATTACCTAATAATTGCCAGAATCATCCAAAAGGCTAAAATTTCGCTAGATTTGCGCCTTTTTTTTTTTGGGATTTTTTTTAACTTTTATATATAGGACACAATTCCTGGGATTATCATCATTTATCATGATTATCAGATCTTTCGTTATCTCATCATTTACATCATTATCATCATCATATCATCTTATTGATTATTATCATCATTAGCAATTATATCCTATTATTGCAATTATTGCATTTAATATATATTTTACAACATCTAAAAATAACTACAAATAATAGTAAAACAATAAAATCAATAAAAAGCATTTATAATAATTATTATCATTATTTAATTAATATCGTTATTCCTAATTATTATGTTTTGATAATTTTTTTACAATTATACTAAACCCGTAAAAAAAAATAATGATAATAAACAATAATAATTTAATAACAATATATAACGATTATTAAATTTTTTATATATTATTATTATATTTATTAGTGTATTATTACGTTATAATAAATTTTTGGCAAATACTAATAATTAAAGTAATAATTAATAAAATTTAAAAAGAATAATATATCAAAAAATAATAATAATATTGATAATAAAGAATAATATGATAAAAAATAATATCATCATCATCAAATTATCCAATTCTCATTCTCACTTATGATCATTATTGTCATGATTTAAAAGAATTCGGAATTATAATAAAACATATGTAAGAATTAGGCGCAATGCCTATGACTCGAATAAATTACAAATATAAAATGAATCAATGAAATACTAATGTAATTAGGAGTGACATAAATAATTTATGAAATCTCAAAAATGAGAAAAGAACTGAGCTCTGCTTTTATTTTAACTAAAAGGTTTGACACACACACAAACACACAAACATATATATAATATATATATATATAAATAATATAATATATATATTTTATAATTATATATAGATATATATATATATATATACAAAAGATATATATTAATATATATAATAATATTATATATTATTTTAATATATATATTATATATATGGGATGTAATATATAGATGTATATGTGTGTGTTTGTTTGGGGTGTGTGTGGTGTGCTTACTATATAATATATAATATATATAGATATTATAAAATCATATATAATATTATAATATAGATATATATATCTATGATATTATTTTATACATACCCATATATGATTATATATATATATATAGTTATTAATATATTTATATATAATTTTTAATATAATATTATATATATATAATATATATTATATTAGTAAGCACACACCCCAACAACCACAAATACACAATATATAATATATATAATAATACAATATATACATTTTATATATATAATATTATATATATATTTTATTATATATATATATATAGTATATATGATATATATATATATTAAAATATATAATATATTATATATAATATATATATATAATATATAATATATATAAAAATATATATGTTTTGTTTTGTGTTGGTCAAACCATTTAGTTAAAATATAAACACGAGTCAGTTTTTTTCTCATTTCATTGATGATTTCATCAAAGTTCATTTTTTAGTCACTCCATAATTACATCGTATTTCATTGATCTGTTATATTATGTAATTTATTTGAATAGGCCCTTGGCCTAATTTTTTACATATGGTATTAATGATATAATTTCCAGAATCTATTAATCTGACAATAATGTGATAAAGTAGAATGAGAGAATTTGGATGAATTTTATGATGATGTGATATTTTTTTTATCATTATATTTTTCATATTATCAAATTTATTTTATATTTCATATATTTATTATTATATTATTCTTAATTATTAGATTTGCAAAAAAATTTAAACTGTAATAAAACAACAATAAATAATAAAAATAATATATAATATAATAATCGTTAATATGTATTAAAATTTTAGTGATTATTATCATATTATTTTTTTACTGTTAGATAAAATTTTAAAATAAATTATCAAAAACAGTAATAATAGTAATAACGTTTAATTAAAAAAATGAATAATAATATTATAAATGCTATTATTGTTATTATATTGTATTACTATATTATTGTTAGTTATTAGGTATAGTTGTAATAAAATTAAATATAATGCAATAATTGCAAAATAAGGATAATAATTGCAATAATGATGATAATAATTGCATAATGATGATAATGATGATGATAATGATGATAATGATGATGATAACGATAATGATATTGATAATCATGATAATAATGATGATAATAACAGGAATTGTGTCCAATAATAATAAAAAAGGTTAAAAAAAATCCCAAAATTCAAAAAGCGGCAAAATCTAGCGAAATATAGCCTTTTGATGATTCTGGCAATATTAGGGTAATAATGATAATAATTACCAGAATTCTATTAATCAGGGACAATAATGATGATAAAAGTGAGAATAAAGAGAATTTGCATAACATTGATAATTATTGATATTATTATATTATCATTATTATTCATTTTTTATTATTATTATAATAATAATAATAATTAATTATTATTATTATTACTATTATTATTATTATTATTATTACTTTTATCATTAGTATTATTGCCAAAAAATATATTATAACTGTAATAATAACAATAATAATAATAATGAGTATAATAATAATGATGATATTAATAATCGTTATAATATTATTAATATTTTTATTGTTTTTACTTATTATTATTTTTTTACTGGTAGTATAATTGTAAAAATAATTATTATAGCAGTAATAATTACAGTAATAACGATATTAATTAAAATAATGATATAAATAATTATTATAAAACAGTTATTATTGTTATTATTATTGTTATTACTATTATTTTTGTAGTTCCTATTAGTATAGTTGCAAAAATATATATTATAACTGCAAAAATTGCAATAATAATGATAATAATTGCAATAATGATGATAAAAATTTGCAATAATGATGATAATGTTGATGATATAATGATAATGAGGATAATGATGATGATGACGATAATAAGATGATAATCATGATAATAATGATAATAACAGGAATTGTGTCCATATATAATAAAAAAGGTAAAAGAAAAAAAAACAAAAAATCGAAAAAGCGGTAAAATCTAGCGAAATATAGCCTTTTGAGAGTAGCCTCCAAAATGACCTTTTTTCCATTCATTTGATGATTCTGGCAATTATTAGGGTAATAATGATAATAATTCCCAGAATTCTATTAATCATGACAATAATGATGATAAAAAGTGAGAATAAAGAGAATTTGGATAACATTTGAGGATTATTAATATTATTACTATTATCATTATTATTATCAGTATTATCATCATTATTATTATTATTATTATTATTATTATTAATATTATTATTATTATTATTATTATTTTACTTATTATAATTATGCCAAAAAATATATTATAACTGTAATAATAACAATAATAATAATAATAAATATAATAATAATAATAGTTGTTATAATTTTGTTGTAATATTATCATTGTTATTATTATCTTTATTATTATTTTACTGGTAGTATAATTGTAAAAATAATTATAATAACAGTAAAAATACAGTAATAACGATATAATTAAAATAATGATATAAATAATTATTATAAAAACGTTACTATTGTATTATTAGTTATTACTATTATTATGTATTTGTTATTAGTATAGATGTAAAAATACATATTATAACTGCAATAATGCAAAAAAATGATAACAATTGCAATAATGATAATAATTGCAATAATTATGATAAGATGATGATAATGATGAGATATACCCTAATAATTGCCAGAATCATCAAATGATTGAAAAAACGTCATTTTGGAGTCTACTCTAAAAAGGCTAGATTTCGCTAGATCATCCGCTTTTTCGATTTGTGTTTTTTCCCTTTACCTTTTTAGGACACAATTCCTGTTATCATCACATTATTATCATGATTATCATCAGTATTATCGTTATCATCTCATTATCATCTTTATTGCAATATTATAATCATTTTGCATATATCACATTTTGCAATTATTATCACATTATTGAAATTTATTATCATCATTATTGCAATTTTTCATCATTATATTACAATTATTTCAGTTATAATATATATTTTACATCTAACTAATAACAACTACAATAAAAATAGTAAAAAACAATAATAAAAACAATAATAAAGTCTTTATAAAATTATTTATATCATATTTAATTAATTGTTATTACTATAATTATTACTGTTATAATAATTTTTCTAAAATTATACTACCAGTAAAAATAATAATAATGATAATAATACAAAATAATATTAATAACAATTTTATAAAAATTAGTATTTTTATGATTTTATTATTATTATTATTTTGTTAATTAAGTTATAATATATTTTGGCAATAATACTAATAATTAGAGTAAAAACAATAATAATAATAGTAATAATAAAATAATATAATGATAATAATGATAATAATAATGGTAATGTAATAATATTAATAATAATGAAATGTTACCCAAAATTCTCTTTATTCTCTCTTTTATCATCATTTTTGTCATGATTAATAGAATTCTGTAATTTTTCCATATATTACCCTAATAATTGCCAGAATCATAAAAAGAATGGAAAAGGTCTTATGGAGTTACTTCAAAAGTATATTTCGCAGTTTTTGCCGCTTTTTCGATTTTTGGTTTTTTTTTTATTTTACATTTTTTTTTTATATATGGACACAATTTCCGTTTATCATCTTTATTATCGTGTTTATCATCATTATTATCGTTATCATCATCATTATCATCATATAATCATCAGTATCATCATTATTGCAATTATTATCATCTTTATTGCAATTATTATCATTATTATTCCAATTATTCAGTATAAAAAATTTTTGCATCATACTAAAAAACTACAATAATAATAGTAATAACAATAATAATAACAATAATAACTTTTTTAAATAATATTTTGTATCATTTTTAATTAATATCGTTTTTACTGTAATTTTTACTGTTTTTAAAATTAAATTTTACAATTATACTACCAGTAAAAAATAATAATGATAATAATAACAATAAAAAATTTTAATAACATATTATAACAATTAGTATTATTATAATTATACTTAATATCATATTATTGTTATTATTAGAGTTAAATACATTTTGGCAATAAAAACTAAAAATTTAAAAAGAATAATAATAATAATCATAATAGTAATAAATTAATATATACTACTACTACTACTAATACTACTACTAATAATAATAATAATAATAGATAATAATAATGATAATAGAAATAATATTATTATCATCAAATGTTACCCAAAATTCTCTTATTCCATTTTTATCATCATTATTGTCATGATTAATAGAATTCTGGAAAATTATTATCATTATTACCTAATAATTGCAAGAATCATCAAATGAATGGAAAAAACGTCATTATGGAGTCTTCTCCAAAAGGATATATTTCGCTAGATTTGCCGCTTTTCGTCTTGGAATTTTTTTGTTTTTCCCTTTTTTTAAAAATTACATATGGAAACAATTCCTTTTATTATCATCATTATTATCATGATTATCATCATTACTATCATTATCATCATCATTATCATCATTGTTGATATATTATCATCATTTTTGCAATATTATCATTATTATTCAATTATTGCATTATAATAAATGAGTTCACATTATACTAGTAACAACTACAATAATATAATAACAATAATAACGTTTTATAATAATTATTTAATCATTATTTAATTAATATCGTTCTTTACTGTAATTTTTAAATGTTATAATTTAATTACTTCTACAATTATACTCCCAGTAAAAATAATAATAATGATAATAATAACAATAAAAATATTAATAATAATATCTAACAATTAGTATTATTTAATTATATTTATTATTATTTGTATTATTACAGTTATAATATATTTTTGGAAAAAAATGCTAATATTTAAAGAATACTACTATTAAAATAAAATATTATTAATAATAAAATAATAAAAATTTAATAATAATAATAATAAAATAATAATGGCACTGAAAAAAATAATAATAATAATAAAAATAATAAAAATAATAATAATGATGGCAATAATAATATGATAAATAAAGATGATAGAAATAATATAATAATCATCAAATGTTATCAAAATTCTCTTCATTCTCACTTTATCACTTTATTGTCATGATTAATAAAATTCTGGTAATTATTATCATTATTACCTAATAATTGCCAGAATATCAAATAAATGGAAAAACGTCATTTGCAGTCTACTCTCAAAAGACTATATTTCGCTAGATTTTGCCGCTTTTCGACTTTTGGGGATTTTTTTCTTTTACCTTTTTTTTTATTATATATGGACACAATTCCTGTTTTATCATCATTATTATAATGATTTATCACATTATTATCGTTATCATCATCATTATATCATATCATCATCCATTATCATCCTTATTGCAATTTTTAAATAAAACATTTGCAATTTTTACATTATTATTGCAATTATGCAGTTATAATAATATTTTACATTAACTAATAAAACAACAATAATAGTAATAACAATAATAATAACAATAATAAGTTTTTATAATAATATTATATCATTATTTTCATTAATATCGTTATTACTGTATTATTATTGTATGAAAATTATTTTACAATTATACTACGAGTAAAAATAATAATAATGAAATAATAACAATTATAATTTAAAAACACAATATTAAAACAATTGGTATTATTACAATCATACAATTATTATTTTTATTTTATTATTACAGTTACAATATTGTTGTGGCAAAATACTAATAATTAAAATAATAATAATAATAAAATAATAAATATAATAAAAAAATAATAATAATAATTAAAAATAATGATAATAATGATAAAAATGATGATAATAGAAATTAATAATCATCAAATTTTACCAAATTCTCTTTATTATCACTTTTCATCATATTGGCATGATTATAAAATTTCTGGAAATTTATTATCATTTTTACCCTAATAATTGCCAGATTCACAAATGAATGGAAAAAACGTCATTTGGAGTCTATTTAAAAAGGCTATATTTCGCTAGGTTTGCCGTTTTATACTTTTGGTTTTTTTTTTTTTTCCCTTTTTTTATTATATATGGACACAATTCCGGTATTATCATCATTATTATCATGTTTATCATCATTATTATCGTTATCATGATTTCTTTCATTATCATCTTTATAATCATCATTATCATCATTATTGCAGTTATTATCAAATTATTGCAATTATTATCATTATTATTCCAATTATTCAGTTATAATATATATTTTTACATCTATACTAATAAAAACTACAATAATAATAGTAATAACAATAAAATAACAATTATATAATCATTATTTATATCATTTTTTTAAAAGATATCGTTATTACTGTAATATTACTGTTAGAATAATTGTTTTACAATTATACTACCAGTAAAAATAATAAAAAATGATAATAATAACAATAATAATATCAATATAAATAATTATACAATTAGTATATTAAAATTTATACTTGTTATTATTATTATTGTTATTATTAAGTTATAATATATTTTGGCAATACTATAATAATTAAAGTAAAAATAATAATAATAATAATAATAACAATAATAATAATAATAATAATATAATAATAATAATAATAATAAAATAATAAAAATTATTATTTTTAAAAATAAAAATAATAAAATGAAATAATAAAAAAATAATGATAATAATGATAAAAATAAGGATAATAGTAAAATATTAATATCACAAATGTTATCCAAATTCTTTTTATTCTCACTTTTTTAATATTGTCAGTTAATAGAATTCTGGTAATTGTTTCATTTTTACCCTAGTAATTGTAGAATCATCAAATGAATGGAGAAAACGTCATTTTGGGCGTCTACTCTCAAAAGTATATTTTTCGCTAGTTTTTGCCGCTTTTCGACTTTTGAGATTTTTTTTCTTTACTTTTATTATATTTGGACACAATTCCTGTTATTATCATCTTTATTATCATGATTATCATCATTATTATCGTTATCATCATCATTATCACATTTCATCATTATCATCATTATCACATTATTATCATTATTATTGAAATTTATATCATATTATTGCAATTGTTATAATATTATTGCAATTATTGCAGTTATAATATATATTTTCATAGCTATACTAATAACAACTACAATAATAATAGTAAAACAATAATAATAACAATAATAACAGTTTTATAATAATTTTTTATATATTATTTAATAAATATCGTTATTACTGAAATTGTTATGTTAAAATAAATATTTTTACAATTATACTACCAGTAAAAAAATAATAATGATAATAATAACAATAATAACATATAAACAATATTATAACAAATTATTTAATTATTATTATACTTATTATTATATTATTGTTATCAGACATTTGTAATATATTTTTTGGGCAATAGTGATAGTAATTAATAAGTAATAAAAAAATAATATTTTAAATTTAAAATAATAATAATAATAAATAATAATAATAAATAATAATAATAATATATAATATAATAATAATAATAATAATGAAAAATAAAATAATATAATAGTAATAATATTAAAAATCATAAAAATTTTATCCAAATTCTCTTTATTCTCACTTTATCATCATTACTGTCATGATTAATAGAATTCTTGGTAATTATTATCATTATTACCGTAATAATGCCAGAATGATCAAAGCATGGAAAAAGGTCTTTTGGGACTCTACTTCAAAAGGCTATTTTTCGCTAGATTTGCCGCTTTTTCGACTTCTGGGATATTTTTCTTTTACCTTTTTTATAAATGGACACAATCCTTTTATATCATCTTTGTTATCTGATATCATCATTTTTATCCTTTCATCATCATTATCATCATTATCATCATCATATTATCATTATTGAAAATTATTATCATCATTATTGAATATATCATTATTATTGCAATTTTTGCAGTATAATAAAATATTTTACAACTTAATATAACAACTACAATAATAAATAGTAATAAAAATAATAGCAATAATAACGTTTTTATAATTATTTTTTACATCATTATTTTAAATTAATATCGTTATTACTGTAATTATTACTGCTATAAAATTTTTCTACAATTACACAACCATAAAAATAACAATAATGATAAAATAACAATAATAATATTAAGAACAAATTATAATAATGGTTTTATTAATTTTATTGTTATTATTACAGTTATAATAATTTTTGGCAATAATACTGATAATTAAAGTAAAAAATAATAATAAATATAATAAAAATAATAATAATAATAAAAATGATAATAATAATATAATAATAATGATAATAATAATAATAATAATGGAATAGTAATAATTTTAAATGATCATCAAAGTTATCCGAATTCTCTTATTCTCACTTTTATCTAAATTATGTAATGTTTAATAGAATTCTGGTAATATATATATTTTTACCCTAATACTTGCCAGAATCATCAAATGATGGAAAAAGGTCTTTTTGGGGAGTTACTCTCAAAAGGTATATTTCGCTAGATTTGCCGCTTTTTCGACTTTTGGGATTTTTTTCCTTTACTTTTATTATATATGGACCAATTCCTGTTATTATCATCATTATCATGGGGATTATCATAAATTATTATCGTTATCATCATCTTTATTTTTAATTACATCAATATCATCATCATTATCTCATTATTGCAATATTATCATCATATTGCAATTATTATCATTATTTTTGCAATTATTGTAGTTATAATATATATTTTAACTGTATCTAATAACAACTACAATAATAGTAGTGATAACAAAAATAAAATAAAAATAACGTTTTTAAAATAATTATTTATATTTTATTCAATTAATATCTTTATTACTGTATTTTTACTGTTATAATAATTATTTTACAATTATGCTACAGTAAATATAATAAATGATAATAATAACAATAATTATATTAATAACATTATAAAAATTTAATATTATTATTATTATACTTATTTTTATATTATTATTGTTATTATTACGGGTTACAATATATTTTTTGGGCCCAATAATACTTAATAATTAAAGTAATAATAAATGATATTAATAATAATAATAATAATAATAATAATAATAATAATAACTATAAAAGTAATAATGATAAAATAATGGTAATAATAATATTATTAATAATCATCAAATGTTATCCAATTCTTTTTATTCTCACTTTATCATCATTATTGTCATGATTAATAGAATCCTGGTAATTATTATCATTTACCCTAATAATTGCCAGAATCATCAAATGCAGGGAAAAAAAAGTCATTTGGAGTCTACTCTCAAAAGGCTATATTTCGCTGGATTTGCGTTTTCGACTTTTGGAATTTTTTATTTTACCTTTTTTTTAATATGGACAAATTCATTTTATTATCATCTTTATTACATGGATTTCATCTTATATCGTTATCATCATCATTATCATCATCATTATCTCATTATCATCATCATTATCATCATTATTTCAAATTATTATCTATTATTACAATTATTATCGTTATATTGCAATTATTGTAGTTATAATATTATTTTTACAACTATACTAATAACAACTACAATAATAGGAATAACAATAATAATAACAAAATAAGTTTTATAATAATTAGTTATATCATTATTTTAATCAATATCGTTATTACGTAATTATTATGTTATAATAATGATTTTTACAATTATTACCAGTAAAATGATAATAATGATAATAATAATAATAATAATAATATTAATAACAATATTATAACAATTATTATTATTATTATTGTTATTATTACTTTGGCAATAGTACTAATAATTAAAGTAATAATAATAATAATATTAATAATAATAATAATAATAATAATAATAATAATAACAACATCAATGATAATGATAATAATAATGATAATAATAATGGTAATAGTAATAATATTGCTACGCCAGTGGGTCTTTGTCTCTGTGCGAAACATGTGTTTACATGAAGGGACCTGGGCAAACATGTCGCAGCTGGCAGTGAGCGGGGGAGCGAGGAACAAGCGGGGAAAGACGGGGTTTGGGGTGCTGCTCCTGTGAAGACCTGGGTGTGTCCCTTGGACCTGATATAAACCTGGTTTTGCCTGTTATAAGCTGTATTGTGCTGTGTGGAAAATGCTGGTTTCCCCTTTGTTTTGTGCCTATAGAAAAGTGTACGGATAAATAACTTGGTAAATAAAGGAAAGACTGTCATTTTGTTTTTATTTCGTGCCCTGCCTCGCACTTGGCGTTTCCCCTCCTGGTTTTCGGGGACGCGTGGTGCTCGGTGCCTCTTGGAGCTGTTCAGTTTTCACGACCTGGAATAGCACGCCGTCTGCCTAGACTGCTTTGTTGGTGGCAGAGAGAGACGAGGCGGCCGGTAACAAATGGTGTCAGGAGTGGGATTTGTGATATTTGATCAGTGAGACGCGCCGATTTATCATGTCCAAAGATGGCGGCAGCCATGAGGGAGAGGAGCTATGACTGGGGCAGGCACGAGTGAGGTGAAGCCGAGCCGATGGAGCTGATCATGCCATGCTGGCCGGTTGAGGGAAGAAATGGCACAAAGGCAGAAGAGCAGGCACAGAGGGCACACGAGCAGGCGCACCATCTCGTCGAGATGCAGGCAAGGAAGGCAGAGGAACATTTTCTGCCGACTGTTGAGGTGCTACAGAGCAATCTTGCATCTGTGAAGATGAAAATCAGCAGTACACCGAAAAGGGCCCTGCACAGCGTGAAGAGTGAATGATGGAGGAGGTGCAGACTCTAAAGGGCGAGGTTCAGGGCCTGAGGGAGGAAGTGAAGGCGGAAAAGGCGCGTCACGAGGTAGTAACGTTGCAAGCAGAGAAGGCAAACAAGGTTCTGGCAACAGATGCCAGAGTGTCAGATTTACTGGGGTCTCCCTGGGGTCCGTGGCAGGAAACCCCGGGCCTCGCAGCTTTCGTGTTGGACCCAGTGGTCGCGCAAAGGCTGGGGATCCACGGAACCACTCCCTTGGGTATAGGTGGCGGCAAACTCGGACCGGTCAACCCGCCTCGTTGCCTCCCTCACCCCCTTCCTTCCCCCCGGGCGTGTAGTTCACGGCACGCTTCTCCACCCTGCACCCCTCGGCCTCCGGGACATTCTGTGAGGCGTAAGCCAGCTGAGTACGCGGGAAGGTGGCCTGGGAGGCAATGTCCCCCAAATTTTGAAATGCTGGCATCTGCCCAGGGCTGGAGCCAGAAGAGAAGGCCCGGCAACTGGTAACAGCGCAAAGGGGGCCCCGCGTGGAAGTGTTGGGGCTTTGTCGGCATCCCAACATGCCTCTTACACCAGCGGGGCGGAGGCTTTGAAACGCGTTTCGGCACCACTCGGGCCCGTTTGAAGAAGGGGACTCGTGAGCGTGGCGAGACACTGTCCCAGCTGGCGCATGATGTGGAGGCGTGGTAAGGAGGTCGTACCCTGCAGCTGAGAAGAGATGATCGTGGTCCTGGGCCCGCGATTTTTTTGTTGACGCTTTGCAGGACCAAGCACTGAAAATCTACGTAAAGCAGGCACACCCTGAGGACCTGCAAGTGGCACTGGCGAGGGCCTTGGATTTCGGGGCCCTTTCCCTGAAGGAAACCAGTGGCCTGGGCCAGTACTCAGCCCCCGGGACCTTCGGGGCCCGGAAGGAAAGTGGAGAAGGTAGCATTGAGGAAGTGAGCCCGAGCACTTCCAAGGCTTGTTTTGGGGGCTGCGGAGAGTAGGGCACAGACGTAGTCAGTGTCAGAGGGAGCGGAGAACAAATCCTCTCAACCGGATGGATCTGATGCCTTCCAACAGTGTTGCAAGGACTGGGGCAGGTATGGTCACCACCCGAGTGCATGTCCTAAGGTAAGGAAGTGGTACAGGCGGAAATCTCTAGAGAAAAGGGGCCGAAACCCAGCCGTCCTCGGTTCCCGGGCCCCGCTGGGTAAGCTGCGTCGAACCAGCACGATGCAGGTGGAGGGCTAAATAGTGGGAAGCCATGCCGCCGACAGTGGACACGGGGGCTGAGAAGACCATAGTGCGGCCTGATATCCCGGCCAATATGCAACTTCCAGACGCACCACAGAGACGTGTGGTGTCACGGGGCATTGTGTGCAGCCCCAAGGGGGCCAGGGGAGGCTCGTATTGGGTGGGCAGCACGGTGCAGAGGCTCGGTGTATGTGGCGATCTGGACGAGCACTGTTTGCTGGGCCTTGACTCCCTGACACAGGTAAGGCGTGTGTCGACCTTGGACGGAAGCGGTGAGGGTGCACGATGAAGAGGTTCCCTTGCTTCCAGAGGTGGCTGTGCAGAGGTAGTACAGTGGGACTGCACCTTGCCCCCAGGACAGAGTCTAGAATCGGTGTCGACTGTAAAGAGTGATGGTGGAGTAAGGCCTCGTGGACCCCAACCAAAACTTGCAGCGGCTGATGCGTAGCGGTTGGGCGGAGCCTTGTTGGACCGGGGGAGGGGTTAGTTACAGTGTTGGTAGCCAACTTCTCGATAAGGGCCCAGAAGGTGCCAGCTGGGGCAAAGCTGGGCACTTGTGAGGAAGTGGAGCGTCCAGAAGAGTCGTCGGGGGGGCGAGGAGTTGGTGGTGTGGGCCGTTGCCCGACTTCCTCGAGGATTTGGGCACCGGAGCGCCGCTAACCTGACGGAAGAAACAGACAGAGAAGATGCGTCACACCCTGTCTCAGTATGCAGATGTGTTTAGCAGGGGTGACTTGGACCTGGGCCGCACAGGATGGTGAAGCACCGCATTAACACCGGAAGTAGTTTGCCCATCAAGAGCCCCCCGACGTATTGCACCAACAAGACGAGAAGAGATGCGCGCACTGTCAATGAGCTAGCGGCACAGGGGGTGTTTGAACGGTCAGACAGCCATGGCATCAGGGGTAGTCTGGTAAAGAAAAAGGACGGCACACAAACCTTCTGTGTGGACACCGGGCGCTAAAATGACATGACTATCAAGGACTCATACCATCCCGAGAATGATGACACACTCGATGCATTGGTGGGGGCCAGGTGGTTTCCACACTGACCTGAAGGGGGTTTCACCAGGTGGAGATGGCGGAAGAGGAACAAGCCAAAGACTGCCTTTTCCTTGGCAAGGTGTGAAATTCAACGTCATGCCCTTGGTCTCTGCAATGCCCCTGGTTGTTCGAGCGTCTGATGGAGAGGTTTTGGGATGGCCTGCAGTGAAGACGGCGCTTTTTCTACTTTGATAAAGTCATCGTCTTCGGGAGCACCTTCGAGGGGAGCTGGAGCGCTGGAGGAAGTACTTACAGCGGTTGAGGAAGGCCAACCTCAAACTCAGCCCCAAGAAATGCTCGATGTTCCAGCATGAGGTGCCATTTCGGGGGGCATGTAGTCAGTAAAGACGGTGTGCGCACCGACCCACAGAAGGGGGCGGTGGTGGAGAAGGGCCAGTTCCCACCAATGGGGCGGAAGTCAGGAGCTACCTGGCCTGTCCCACTACTACCGCCGCTTTGTACAGGACTTCGCCATTTGTAGCGGCTCCTCTCCACCGACTTACACGAAAAGGGGAGGCTTCCAGTGGGACGAGGCGTTCAGTCTGCATTTGACAACCTGAAGAAGGCCCTGGGGAAGCACCGGTCTTCCCCTACCGGACCCAAAGCTCCCTTACCTGTTGGACACTGACGCTAGTGGGGAAAGGCATCGGGCAGTTTTGTCACAGATAAAGGAGGAAGAGTATGGGCGTGGCTACTACAGTGCCAAGTTCAGCAGGCCTGAACGCAACTATTGTGTGACAAGGAAAGAGTTGCTGGCGGTGGTGAAGAGTCTCGAGCACTTTCACCCATACCTCTACGGGGCCGAGTTCACATCCGGATGACCATGCTGCCTACAGTGGTTGAAGTCGCTGAAGGTAGCAGAGGGTCAGCTGGCAAGATGGTTAGGGCGCCTTGAGCAGTACAACTACCACATCGTCCCCCGCCCGGGTCGTGTCCCTTGCAACGCTGACCCGCCTGAGTCGACGCCCCTGTGAGGCTAGTTGCTCACACTGTGTCCAGAAGGACTCTGATCCTTTTTTGCCTCCGTCTACAGGTGCTGGAATGTGCCCCTAAAGGGGCTGAGATGGCGTAAAGGGACAACGTGAGGACTCTGACCTTGCTCCATTGGTCCAGTGGCTGAGGCTCTCAGTGGACGCCCTAGTTGGGGGGCCGTGGCTGCGGAGAGCCCCCACAAAGTGTCTGGTGGACCCGTGGGAAACTTTCGAGTGGATCAAAGCGGTTTGTAGTGAAGCGCTGGGTGCAGTTGAGTGAAGTGGACAGTGACACATGGTAGTTGTAGTACCCAGAGCCATGCGTGCTGAGTTGCTGAGGGAATTACATGCCGGTGGGTTTACCAGTGGCCCTTGGGCGAGAAAAAGACCCTGAGCCGTCTCCGTCAAAAGCTTCTACTGGGGGGGCATGAGAAGTGGGCGTGTCTGAGTGGTGTAGAGCATGTGATGTGTTTCAGTGCAAAGAAGGGCCCATAGAAAGAACCCTGCCCCGTTACAGGTGTACTGTGTGGGAGCACCCCTGGAAAGGTGTGGCAATAGACATTGCCGGTCCGCTGCCTCTCACGCCACAAGGAACCGATACATCTGTGTGGTAATGGACTATTTCTCAAAGGGCCTGAGGCATATGCACTACCCAACCACGAGGCCGAGACCGTGGCCCGCGTGTTAGTGAATGAATTCCATTACCCGTTTTGGGTGCCTTCTGAAAATGCACTTGAACCAAGCCGTGAGTTGAGTTTCCCCGCCTCGCCACTTGGCGTTTCCCCTCCTGGTGTTCTGGGACGCTGTGGTGCTCGGTGCCTCTTGGAGCTGTTCAGTGTTCACGACCCTGTGAATAGCACGCCGTCTGCCTAGACTGCCTTGTGTTGGTGGCAGAGAGAGACGAGGCGGCCGGCGTAACAATATTAACAATCATCAAATATTATCCAATTTCTCTTTATTCTCACTTTTATCATCATCATTGTCATGATTAATAGAATTCTGGTAATCATTATCATTTTTACCCTAATAATTGCCAGAATCATCAAATGAATGGAAAAAACGTCATTTTGGAGTCTACTCTCAAAAGGCTATATTTCGCTTGATTTTGCCGCTTTTGGGATTTTTTTCTTTTACCTTTTTTATTATATATGGACACAATTCCTGTTATTATCATCATTATTATCATGATTATCCTCATTATTATTGTTTCATCATCATTATCATCATTATCATCATTATCATCATCATTATCATCATTATTGCAATTATTTTTTTATTCCTAATAAACGGGTATTTGTTACCACGTTACCCTTTGGCCAGAGGGTTTCACTGTTCAGGGCTAAAGTTATGCAACAATAGATATACACATAACATGCACACACGCACACAAACACACACACACACACATAATATGTATATATACCATATAAAGGTATATTCTGTCTATGTATATATGTATAATATGTTACATGTATATCTATCTATCTGTCTGTCTTTATAGATATATATTTTACTATTTTCTATCTATCTTTCTATTTACCTAAATATTGTCTATGTATGCATGATCTATCTATGATATAAATAAACAAATGTATATGTGTCTGTGTTTTTTTTGTGTTTGCTTGTGTGTCTTCTTCATGTGTGTGTGTCCTAATACATGAATATTTCATACAAAAATATAATAAAAATATATATTATATATTATATATATAATAATAATAACATATATGTATATACATACATATATATGGATACCAACATATATATATCTATATGTATATATATATATAAATATATAAAATATAGATTAATATAATATAATAGTATGATGTATCTATCTATCTATCTATCTATCAACCCATAATATATATTTTGTATATATATTTTAAAATATAATATATATATATATATATATATATATATATAACACACACCCTATAATATATATATATATATATATGTATACACACACTCATACAGGTACACGGTGAAGATGTGCCCTTGCTTCCAGAGGTTGGCTGTGCAGAGGTAGTTACAGCTGAGCGACTGCACCTTGCCCCCAGGACAGAGTCTAGACTCCGGTGTCGACTGTCAAGAGTAATGCGTGGAGTAGAGGGCCTCGTGGACCCCATTCAAAACCTGCAGCTGGCTGATGGCGTAGCGGTTGGGCGGAGCCTTGTTGGACAAGGGGAGGGGGTAGTTACAGTGTTGGTAGCTAACTCCCAATAAGGACCTGAAGGGGCCAGCTGGTGCAAAGCTGGGCATTGTGAGGAAGTGGAGCGTCCAGAAGAGTCGTCGGGGAGCGAGGAGTTGGTTGGTGTGGGGCCGCTGCCTGACTTCCTCGAGGACTTGGCGCACCAGAGCAAGCGTGGCAAGCTCAAGGTAGCCGGCCATGCCATGAAGGAGACCTATGACCGGTGCATGAGGGAAGTGAGGTACAACATAGGTGACAGAGTGTAGAACTGCATAACCGCGTCGGAAGGGGAGGGCTCTCGCCGAAGTACAGAGCCCCTGGGAAGGGCCATTTCACGTGGTAGCGGCCTCTCTTTATGTCGCCTATCGAATTGCAGAGGGCGAAAACGACCGTCTGTTGTCCACGTGGACCGGCTGTGGGGTTTCCAGGGCCCGGAAGTACTCCTGGGGCCATGGTGAAAAAAAGATAGCCCCACTAGCGGCGATGAGGACGTGGCAGACGCTGACCGAGATGAGGACGAGCATTTAGACGGTGAGGGCGATGCAGCAGACGTCAATGGTGACCATGAGCCAGTCTTGGGCAGGAAAACCCCTCTGGTGCCACTGCCAATCTACCGCCGCCCAAACCTCCTCCAGAGCGACCCAGCGAGAGGAAGAAAACCGCGCTGGATGAAAGATTTTATGCTTCTGGAACTGATTTTCAATTACGGTTACTTTTGTTTGGAAGAATTTTGTTTTTTCCTGAGGACTAATTCTATTTTTAAATTTCTGTAGTTTGTTTCATGTTTAGGTAGTCAGGGGCAGACGGGTCGTCTGCTTGATAGGGGGATAGTGCTACGCCAGTGGGTCTTTGTCTCTGTGCGAAACAGTGTTAACATGAAGGGACCCGGGCAAAACATGTCGCAGGGTGGCGTGAGCGGGGGAGCGAGGAACAGCCGAGAGATGGAGTTGGGTGTGCTCCTGTGAAGACCTCGTGTGTGCCCTTTTGACCTGATATAATTTGTGTTGCCTGTTATAACAAATATCGTGCAGTGAAACATGCTGGTTCCCCCCCTGTATTGTGCCTAATGAAAGTGTTCGGGTAAATAACTTTGTAAATAAAGGAAAGACTGTCATTTTTGTTTATTTCGTGCCCTGCCTCGCCACTTGGCGTTTCCCCTCCTGGTGTTCTGGGACGCTGTGGTGCTCGGTGCCTCTTGGAGCTGCTCAGTGTTCACGACCCTGTGGATAGCACGCCGTCTGCCTAACCTGCCTTGTGTTGGTGGCAGAGAGACGAGGCGGTCGGCGTAACAATATATATATACACATATATATGTATGTACATTTATATATATATATATATATATATATATATATATATATATTATAAAATATAATTATATATATATAATTATATATAGGAATGTAATGTTTTAAATATATTTTATATATTATATATATATATAATATATAATATAAAATATATATAGAATATCTATAAATGTACATACATAATGTGTATCTATATATTTTATATATTATATAAAGAATAATAAAATAAAATATATATAAAGTATATCTATATATATTAAATAATAAAATTATATATATAATAAAATCAGAATATATATACATATAGAATATACATATATATATAGATACTATAATAATTTTATATTAAAAATATATTATTAAAAGAAAATATTATATAAAATATATATATATATATACACAACATACACCACACACACACACACACACACACACACACCAACACACACATACGCACCCCACACACACATACACACACACACACACACTTAATATAATAATATTATATATATATATCATATTAAAATATATAATTTTTATAATATATATATAGTATTTTATTATATAGTAATATATATATATAATATATATATATAAAATATATTATAAAATATATATATATATAAATTTTATATATATATTATATATATATATATTAAAATATGCGTTTGTGTGTGTGTGTGTGTATATATATATGTTATGTGTGTGTGTAC
>NW_023662105.1:48938-51139 GCF_015228065.2 Penaeus monodon | reverse complement strand
TATATATATGTATGTTTTGTGTGTGTGGTGTGTTGTGTGTTGTGTGTGTGTGTGTGTGTGTTGGTGTGGTTTTTGTTGGGATGTAGTCATTACTTGGGCATATATATGCACAGACACAATCACACATACACACACACGAAATGTGTGTGGTGTGTGTGTGTGTCAAGGGTATATATAAATCCCGTGGGAATCGCATTCTTATTAGAAAGAGATAAACCAGCGTGCAAACGTTTCAAAGATGCAATCTCCATCAGCAATGCTATAAACCAAACTAAGGAAATGAATTTTAATTACATTCAAACAGTGTACAATAACAATACACAATTATAGAACAAAAAACAAACTTGAAAAATCATTAAATGATTACACGTAAAGCCAGTGTAGCATGTAACAGACACTGGCAAAATTATGGTAGTTCGTAGATTACAGGGTGGTTGCAGTGGAAGTATTGTTTAGTTCTGGTTTCACAGCTAAGACGTGGAGTGACTCAGGTATCATCAAGTCAAACCTGTTAAGATGGGAGGTACGATTTTGAAACCAGTATTGTTAAGAGGATGATTGTGAAGGTGAGAGTGCTCTCTAATTGCTGAGAAGGATGGTTGAGAATGCGGTGACAAAGCCAACGTGAGGTTGAATCCCGCATACCTTACCTGACAATTAAGATAAGTAAATAGGTAAACCACACTCGAACTTAATTCAGAGTCACACTTCTTTTTTTCTTTAAGAAATTACCGATAGTATAGAAAAAGGCTTAATATTCCATGAGTTTTGTAGGTCTTATGGAACCATAACAGACATCATTAAATTTAGTGTATTATCCGACATTCCAAACTATCAGGACATTTCGTTCATTGTACTTCGATCTTTTGGATTGGGAAATAGATAATCAAAAGCAAAAAGATTTCTTACATCAAAAAGAAACTGGAGGTTGACGTTACTCTTTACGTCCTCTATTTCTTATTTCGATTCCAAATATTTATTATCCATCAGTGACCGAAATACTGATAAGAAATTATGTAACGTTGATTTCAGACATAGCAAGAAGCTAGCTAACCTAGGAATGGACCTAAACAAAAGGTGGACCAAAATAAGGTTGTCTTCAACTTTTCTGACAGAATATTATTAGACGAACTGTAGGTTTTGATTATTGTATGCCACCCAGCACCATATCCCATAATCATTTCTTTCTTTGTTTTGTAAAAGTCACACCATCAAAACCAGAAATGTATAAAGATGGAATCGTACCACCAACATGATTCCTACTGTAGCATACGGCACTTAAAGAAATTTAAACAAAGAGCAATCATAATCTACACCCTATCCTTACACCCCTAGAAGCCTTAAAATGATAAAACCAGCGTCCTCACCTAACCAGATAAAGGTCGTGGACTACCTAAAGTAAGTTAAAAACAATAGTTAATGACACCCCCAAATTTAAACCTTTCATGTCTAACAATGCCACTCATCTGTGAAATTGAAAGACAACTAAACAGAAACATCTCTCGGCGCTACCTCTTAATTCATCTGCTCCAAACCAGGCTTTCATTTGGCTTTCCCAAAATTCATAAAATTGGTCAACCTCTGCGTCCCATCATTTCTGCTGTTGGAATTTTCAGTTTTAATGTTGCAAGATTCTTACTTCAATCATCCCCCACATTATATATATATATATATATATTATATATAAAATATATATATATATATATATATATAATATATATATATATTATGATATTATATATATATATATATATAAAATATATATATATATATATATATATATATATATATATATATATATATATATATATATATATATATATATTGGATCTGGCTGTTAAAAAAATATAAAAGCTATTACATGGGATTTGATACATGCAGGTACTGCAGTATAAATAAAAAAAGAGAAAGAAAGGGCCCTTGAGTTAATATCAAATCGTAAATTGCTGCGGAGAGCCAGCAACATATTTAAACCTTTCGAAGGTAACGGAAATTTATGAATGAAATGCCATAGGGAACTCAATTTCCCTCATTAGTGATGCATTGTATGGTAGAGTTGAAGGTGACATTATATTTCTCGAGAAAGGAAGTCTCTCTTTAAACCATACAACGAAATGTTCGTATTTTTTACTATTAATCATGACAATAATGATGATAAAAGTGAGAATAAAGAGAATTTGGATAACATTTGATGATTATTA
>NW_023662105.1:35000-45000 GCF_015228065.2 Penaeus monodon | reverse complement strand
TTGTCATGATTAATAGAATTCTGGTAATTATTATCATTATACCTAATAATTGCCAGAATCATCAAATGAATGGAAAAAACGTCATTTTGGAGTCTACTCTCAAAAGGCTATATTTCGCTAGATTTTGCCGCTTTTTCGACTTACGGGATTGTTTTTCTTTTACCTTTTTTTTTTTTTTATTATATATGGACACAATTCCTGTTATTATCATCATTATTATCATGATTATCATCATTATTATCGTTATCATCATCATTATCATCATTATCATCATCATTATCATCATATTGCAATTATTATCATCATTATTGCAATTTTTATCATTATTATTGCAATTATTGCAGTTATAATATATAATTTACATCATACTAATAACAACCACAATAATAATAGTAATAACAATAATATAACAATAATAACGTTTCTGTAATCATTATTATATCATTATTTCAATTAATATCGTTATTTCTGTAATTATTACTGTTTTAATATTTATTTTTACAATTAAAACTACCAGTAAAAAAAAATAATAATGAAATAATAACAATAAAAATATTAATAACAATATTATAACAATTAGTATTATTATAATTTACTTATTATTATTATTATTACTATTATTACAGTTATAATATATTTTTTGGCATTAATACTAATAATTAAAATAATAATAATAATAAAATAATAATAATAATAATAATAATAATAAATAATAATAATAATAATGATAATAATGATGATAATAATGATAATAGTAATAATATTAATAATCATCAAATGTTATCCAAATTCTCTTTATTCTCACTTTTATCATCATTATTGTCATGATTAATAGTAAAAAATACGAACATTTCGTTGTATGGTTTAAAGAGAGACTTCCTTTCTCGAGAAATATAATGTCACCTTCAACTCTACCATACAATGCATCACTGAAGAGGGAAATTGAGTTCCCTATGGCATTTCATTCATAAATTTCCGTTCCCTTCGAAAGGTTGAATATGTTGCGGCTCCCCGCAGCAATTACGATTTGATATTAACTAAAAGGGCCCTTTTTTCTCTTTTTTATTTATACTGCAGTACCGATGTATCAAATCCCATGTAATGCTTTTATTTTTTTAACAGCCAGACCAAATATATAATAATAATATAATAAATATATATATATATAATATATATATAAAATATATATAGATAAATATATAATTAAATATATATATATAATATAATATATATTATATATATATATATATATATATTATTATATATAATATATAATATATATATATATTTTAATATTAAAGTGGTGATGATCTGAAGTAAGAATTTTGCAACATTAAAACTGAAAATTCCAAACAGAAAAAGAGGGGGCGCAGAGGTGCCCAATTTTTAAAATTTTGGGAAACCCCAAATGAAAGCCGGGTTTTGGAGCAGATGAAAAAAGAGGTACCCCGAAGATGTTTCTTTTTATTTGCTTTAAATTTTCACAGATGAGGGGCTTTGTTAGACAAAATGGTTTAAATTTTGGGAGGTGCATTAACTATTTTTTTTAATACTTTGGGTAGTCCACGACCTTTATCGGGTTGGTGGGACGCTGGTTTTACATTTTAAGGTTTCTGGGGGTGAAAGGGATAGGTGTAGATATGTTTCCTTTTTTAAATTTTCTTAAGGGCCTTTGCTAAGTGGGAATATGTTGGGGGGACATTCCATCTTTAAAATTTTCGGGTTTTTTGATGGTGTGCTTTTACAAAACAAAAAAAGAAATGTTTTTTGGGGAATGGTGGGGGGGGATACAATAATCAAAACCACAGTTCGTCTAAAAAATATTCGTCAAAAAAATTTAAAGACAACCTTATTTTGGCCACCTTTTTTGGGGCCATTCCTAGGTTAGCTAGCTTCTGCTATGTTGAAATCAACGTACATAATTTTTATCAGTATTTCGGTCATGAGGATAAAAAATTTTTGGAATCAAAAATAAAAAATAGGGAGTAAGAGAACGTCAACCCCCAGTTTCTTTTTATGTAAGAAATTTTTTTGTTTTTGATTATCTTTTTCCCCAACCAAAAGATCAAGTACAATAAACGAAAGGCCCTGATGTTGGAATGTCGGATAAAACACAAAATTTTAATGATGTCTGTTATGGTTCCTAAGACCTACAAAACTCATGGAATTTTAAGCCTTTTTCTATACATGGGTTAATTTCTTAAAGAAAAAAAAAAAGTGTGACTCTGAATTAAGTTCGAGTGTGGTTTACCATTTATTTTTTAATGTCGGGAAAGGGTTTGCGGTTTAAACCTCCGGGGGTTTTGCACCGCTTTCTAAAACCTCCTTCCAGCAAAGAGGCACTCTCCCTTCACAATACCCTCTTAAAAATACGGGTTTAAAATGTACCTCCCATTTTTAACGGGTTTTGATTTATGTCCCTGAGCATCAGTTTTAGCTGTAAAAACCAGAACAAAACAATATTCCATGAAAACACCCTGTAATCTACGAACTACCATTTTTTGCCAGGTCTGTTACAGCACACGGGTTTTACGTGTAATCATTTAATGTTTTTTCAATTTTTGTTTTTTTTTTTTAAATTTGTGTATTGTTATTGTCACTTTTTGAATGAAATTTAAAAATTTAAATTTTCCTTGTTATTTTTATAGCATTGCTGATGGAGTTTCATTTTTGAAACGTTTCACTTTGGTTATCTCTTTTAAAAAGAATGCGTTTCCAGGGGATTATATATACCCATGACACACAACACACACACAATTTCGTGGGGTGTATGTGTGATGTGTCGTCATATATAGCCCAAGTAAGATCACTACACACACAACACACACACACAACACATACACACACACACACACACACACACACACACACACCACACACCACACACACAATATATTAATATATATATAATATATATTATATATTATATATATTTTATATATATACTGTGTGTGTGTGTGTGTGTTTTTTTGGTGTTGTTTTTTTTTTGTGTGTGTGGGGGTTGTGTGTGGTGTTTTGTGTGTGTGTGTGTGTGGGGTTTTTTATAATGTAGAAATAATACATATTTAATATACAATATGAAAATATTTTTATATATGAAATATATGCATATATACATATATAATAAGAGTAATAAGTGTTATATAAAATTTTTTTTTCTTATATATATAAATTATATGCATATATACATAAAATATATATGTATATATATATATATTATATAATAATTTTTATATAATATATATATTACATATATAATAGACGTAATATATGTGTATATTACAATTTTTTTTCTGTATATATATGAACACATAAACACCACACACACAAACAACACACAAAAAATACAGACGAATACACACACACCCCACCAACACCACACACACACACACACACACACACACACACACAGATCTAAAATAAAATAAAATAAAATTTACACGAGTCTCCCCTCTCGATCCCCACGAAATGAATATTTAATGGGGCCAGCGCTTCAGAACTTCTCTGCGTTGGGATTAGTGCTCCAGCGTCTCCGTTCCTCTAAAAAGTGCAGGATTTAAAGGGCAAGAGCCCCTTTTGATGAATGGGAGAAAGGGGGGGTTCGGTGTCATTACGGATTGTTCCTCAGTCGAGCGTGCTCTTCGCCTACAGAAAGGGGCGGTAGGGGGCCGAGGGAAAGATTGTGGGGGTGATTATAACAGGAGTGGTATTGGAAAGCTTATAGAAAAAGGGAAAGGGTTAAGAGATTTAAAATGTGTCATAGTGGGAAAAATTTTTTTAAAAAAAAGTGATAAAAAGACAAACGTATTGCCACTATTACTCTGTTTTGATACTGAAAATGATGATGATTATTACTTTCTCATTTTTATTAAATCATTTTATTTTGGTAAGTAATGAAATAATAATAGTAATAATGATAATGATAATAATAATAAAAAATAATAATAAAATAAAAATTAAAACAATTAATAAAATAATAAAATTATATTATTATTATTATTTAATTATTTTTATTATTAGAGGGCCGGGGCCCAGGGTAGGCATCGGAGCACGACGGAATTGATTCGAGGGTCGAGTCACCGGCGGCGCGTTATTTCCCTGGGCAAGGAACCCCCCCGATTGTCTCCGTCTGGGGTCCACAGCCCGTGGCATTTCCGTGCCCGGGCCCAATTTAAAACCCCCATGAATGGCAGGGGGGCATCCGGTCGTAAAAACGTGCCAAATGGTAGTGAAGATGCGGATACAAAAAAAAAAAAAAAAAAAAAAAAAAAAAAAAAAATATTATATATTATTAATATAATTATATAACAATAATTCTTTTTCTTTGCCCCGTCATTATCATTTTCATTTCATTATTAGCATAATTTTATTAGTAGTACAACTAGTAGTAGTAGTAACAAAAATAACGATAATGGTTTAAAAATAATAATGATAAAGTTGGTTTTGTGTGGTATTTGTGTGGTGTGGTGTGTGTTGTGTGTGTGTGTTGTGTGTGAGTGTGTGTATGTGTAATTTAAAAGTATATGTTATCAATAGTATATTGAAATATACATGTTTTCGATAGATTAAGAAGTATACATTTTTCAATATGTATATATTCACATTAAGATAAAATGATAATAACGATGAGAAGATGTTTTGGTGATGATGATAAAATAATAATGATAAAATAATGTGGTGATGATAACAATAATGGCAATAATAATAAAGAAAAATGTGGTGATGATGATGATAATGATAAAGATGATTTTTAAAATAGTAGTATAGAGAGTGTAGTGCAGTAGGGTTTTTTTTAAGGCCCATCCCACAAGGGGCGTTGGCGATCAGGATTTCCCTGATTTTTTTGGCAGTTTAGAGCGGGGTTTGCCGTTGCCTTCCGCCCGGGTTTTTTGGGGTCACCCTCTCTATTTACCCGGTTCTGGGGGCCGACACTGATTGGCTGGCCCGCCCCTCCAGTGGCTAGGCAGGCAATGAGGTGAATTTTCCCTTTCCCAAGGGGAACAACGCGCCCGGCCGGTGACTCGAACCCCCAACTCAGATTTCCGTCGTGACGTCTATAATATATAATATATGCATATATATGTCTGAAATTAAAATAATATATATATATGTAGCAGTAGCATATATCTTTTATTTTACATCATACATACATTATAAAATAATATATATATATATAATAAATAATATATATATATTAAATATAATTTTACAGCATAAAGCGTACATGGTACATACATAAAAAAATAATAAAAAGACAAGCATATATATATATATATATATATAATATATATATATATAATTTTTTTATAATAATATATGTAGTAGTATAATACATGCAAACGTACATGCGTACATAAAAACATATACTAACTAAATAGACAAGATATATATATATAATATATAAAATATATTATATATATTTTTTATATATATATATTAAAACTTATATATATTAAAATATAATATATATATATATATATATATATAATAATATTTTATATATATATATTATATATTTATATATACATATATTTTTATATTTTTGTATGTATGTCTGTATGTCTGTATTATACAATATAGGTATAGATATAATACTATATATACAATATATTGTATATAATGGATTGTTTTTATATACCAAGATAGTTGTGTGTTATATATATATATAAATAAATTTTGTATAATAATATATATATATATATAGTTATTAATATATATATAAAAATTACATATATATAATATATATATTTTATATATATATATATATATTATATTATATATATATATATATATGCATAGTATATTATATATATATTTTTTTATTTTTATATATATTGTATTACACACAACACACCCCACAAAACAACAACACACACACCACCACACAATATAAATATTTTAATATATATATTATATATATATATATAATATATATATAATATTATATATATATAATATATATATATTATATATAAAATATATAAATTAATATATATATATAATATATTAATATATATATATATAATATATATATTATAAATAAATATATATATATATATTAAAATATATATATATATATATATTATAAATAATTTATATATATATATATAAAAATAAATATAATATATATATATATATTGTGTGTGTGTGTTGTGTGTGTGTGTGTTTGGGTGGGTGTGGGGGTTATTACAAAATTTTAAAATAAAAAAAATAAAAATATTATAATATACAATGAAAATATATATATATAAATATATATAAAATTTTAATTTTAATATTATTATATAAGTAATATATGTATATAATATATATATATATATATATATATATATTATATATATATAATATTATTTATTTATATATAAAACACACAAACTATTTTGGATAATAAAAAATCCATATTATAAAATTAATGGGAATATATGTTTTAACTATACCTATATATGTAATTATACAGAATACAGACATACATACAAAATATAAAAATATGTAATATAAATATAAATAATATATTATTAAATAAATATATATTATATATATTTTATATAATTATAATATATATATAATATATATGTATATTATATATATATATATATATATATATAATATATATTTATTATATATATATATATGTTTGTCTTTTTATTTAGTATATGATGTATGTCGCATGTACGCTTATGAGTTTTAACATACATAAAATTATATATTATATTTATATAAAATTTATATATATAAAAATTATATATATATTAAAATATAATATGTTGTCATTTAGTTATGTTATGTATGTATGAGCATGTCGCATATATGCATGTTTTAAATTTTAAATATAATATATAATATATAATATTATATATATATATATATAATATAATATGTTTTTATTATTATAATACAAGCATATATGGTACACTACATATATATATATGTATATATTTTACAGCTTTTCATAATGCTATATTATATATTATAGACTGTCACGAGGGCAATTGAGTTCGAGGGTTCGAGTCACCGGCCGGCGCGTTTTTCCCTTGGGAAAGGGAACTTAAAACTCGTTTGCCTCCCTAGCCATGGATGGGCAAGCCCCCCAAGTCAGTGTCGGTCCCAAAACCCGGGTAAATAGAGAGGGACTCGATAAAAACACCGGGCGGAAGGCAAAAGGCAAAACCGCTTAAATGCCAAGAAAATCATGGAAACCATGATCGCAACTCCTTGGGGATAGGGGACTTAAAAAAAAAAACCTACTGTATACTACTATACTATACCCATTTTTAAAATCATCTTTTTCATTATCAACATCCCCCTCATCTCATTATTTTATTTGCCATTTGTTATCTCCCCTCATTATTGTTTTTCATTATTATTTTTATACATCACCTAACTTCTTCATCTCGTTTTTTATCATCTTTTATTTATGTGAATAATACATATTGAAAAAAGATACATTATTATATCTATGATAACAGTATATATCATAATTTCATATTTAAACAATACATTATATAACATCACACACCCACACCATACACACACACCCCACACACACACACACACACAAATACACACACACACCAACATTTTCATTTTTATATACCATTATCGTTATTGTTTTACTATACTACTAGTTGTACTACAAGATAATTATGCTAATAATGACAATGACAATGATAATGACAAGGCAAAAAATAAGAAATTTTTTTTATATAATAATATATTATATATATAATAATATATTTTTTTTTTTTTTTTTTTTTTTTTTTTGTTCCCCATCTTTACACCATTTGGCACGTTTTTTCGACCGGAGCCCTTCCTGCCCCTTCACGGGGTTGAAATTGGGACCGGCCGGAAATGCCATGGGCTGGGACTCCCCCGACGGTAGACAACGAGGGAAGTTCCTTTCCCCCGGGAAATAAAAACGCCGGGCCCGGGGACTCGAACCCTCGAACTCAAATTTTCCCTCGTCTCCCCAGCTCTAACCACTGGTACCAGGCCTCTAATAATAATAATAATTTTTAATAATAAAAATAATAATAATTATTTTTTTTATTATTATTGTTATTATTATTTTATTTTATTATTATTAATTATTTTTATATTACATTATTACTATTATTATTCATTATCATTACCAAAATAATAATGATTATAATAAAATAGAACAGTAAAAATCATCATCATTTTCAGTATCAGCAAAATAGTAATAGTGGCAATAAAGCATTTTCTATTTTCCCCTAGTTTACAAAATCTTTCCCATTATGACACATATTTAAACTCATTAGCCCCTTCCTTTCTATAAGCTTTCCAATACCCTCCGTTATAATCACCCCCCCAATTTTTCCCCGGATCCCCCACCCCCCCCTTTTGTGGGCGAAAAAGCACGCCGACTGAGGAAAAAATCCGTAATGACACCGAACCCGCCCTTTCTCCCATGTCATCAAAGGGACTCTTTTCCCTTTAAAATCCCGCGACTTTTTTAGAGGAAGCGGGGACGTGGGGGCACTAATCCTAACGCAGAGCAAGTTCTGAAGCGCTGGCCTATTAAATATCTCATTTGCGATGGAGATGCGAGAGGGGGAGACTCGTAAATTTTATTTTATTTTATTTTAGATCTGTGTGTGTGTTGTGTGTGTGTGTGTGTGTGTGTGTGTGTGTGTGTGTGTGTGTGTATTCGTCTGTATTTGTGTGTGTGTGTTTGTGTGTGTGTGTGTTTATGTGTTCATATATGTACAGAAAAAATATTGTATATATACACATATATGTACGTCTATATATATATATATATATATATATATATATATATATATACATATATATATTTATGTATATATGCATATATATTCATATATAAACATATTTTCATATATGTATATATACATATATGTATGTATGTATACATACATATATAAACACACACACACACACACACACAACACACACACACACACACACACACACACACACACACAAACACACCCACACAAACACACACACACACACACCATGATATATATATATATATATATATATATATATATATATATATTATATATATATATATATGTGTGTGTGTGTGTGTGTGTGTGTGTGTGTGTGTGTGTGTGTGTGTGTGTATGTGTGTGTGTGTGTGTGTGTGTGTGTGTGATGTGAGTCATTACTTGGGCATATATATGCACAGACACAATCACACATACACACACACGAAAATGTGTGTGTGTGTGTGTGTGTCAAGGGTATATATAAATCCCGTGGGAATCGCATTCTTATTAGAAAGAGATAAACCAACGTGCAAACGTTTCAAAGATGCAATCTCCATCAGCAATGCTATAAACCAAACTAAGGAAATTAATTTTAATTACATTCAAACAGTGTACAATAACAATACACAATTATAGAACAAAAAACAAACTTGAAAAATCATTAAATGATTACACGTAAAGCCAGTGTAGCATGTAACAGACACTGGCAAAATTATGGTAGTTCGTAGATTACAGGGTGGTTGCAGTGGAAGTATTGTTTAGTTCTGGTTTCACAGCTAAGACGTGGAGTGACTCAGGTATCATCAAGTCAAACCTGTTAAGATGGGAGGTACGATTTTGAAACCAGTATTGTTAAGAGGATGATTGTGAAGGTGAGAGTGCTCTCTAATTGCTGAGAAGGATGGTTGAGAATGCGGTGACAAAGCCAACGTGAGGTTGAATCCCGCATACCTTACCTGACAATTAAGATAAGTAAATAGGTAAACCACACTCGAACTTAATTCAGAGTCACACTTCTTTTTTTCTTTAAGAAATTACCGATAGTATAGAAAAAGGCTTAATATTCCATGAGTTTTGTAGGTCTTATGGAACCATAACAGACATCATTAAATTTAGTGTATTATCCGACATTCCAAACTATCAGGACATTTCGTTCATTGTACTTCGATCTTTTGGATTGGGAAATAGATAATCAAAAGCAAAAAGATTTCTTACATCAAAAAGAAACTGGAGGTTGACGTTAC
>NW_023662105.1:0-30000 GCF_015228065.2 Penaeus monodon | reverse complement strand
ATATGTGGTGTAGTAGGGTATTGTGTGTGTTGTATGCATAGGGGGTGGTATGTTTAAAAATTTTTTTGGGTATGTAGCATATGTGTGTTTTGTATGTTTTGTTGTGGGGTAGTATGTTTATTGTGTGTGTATATGGGTATTATTTTGGGGTGTATATGTGTATATATGTGTGTGTATATGTGTATTTTGGGATGGGTGTTATGTAATTTGTTGTGTGAATATTTTAATTTGTGTGTATATGTTAAAATTGTGTGTTATGGATATAGGTGTGTGTATTGTATATATGTGTGTGTATATTGTATATATTGTGAAATGTGGGTATTGTATATATGTGCGTATGTATAAAATTTTCATATGTAATGTATAGTTATTTTAAAATGAATTTATAAAACTTACATATATATGTGACACACAACCCACACAAAACACAAAACCACCCCACACACACCACACCACACACACATAAAATAATATATATATATAATATAAAATATATTATAATATATATATAAAATTTATATTTTATATTTTATATAATATATATATATATAAATATAAAATTATAAAAATATATGCATATAATAGAAAGTTTTTTAAAATTCTTTTTTTGAATATACAAATTTATTAATATTTTTCCAAATCTATATATATATAATATATATTTTATTTTATATATATATATATAAAATATAAAACAATACATATATATATAGCCCCAACACACACACACAAAACACACACACACAAAAATATATATATATATATAATAAAATTTTTTATATATATTTATATTGAAATATAGGGGGTATAAAATTTTATATATATATATGTATATATGTATATATGTGTATATATGTTATATTTTATAATTTTATATATGTTTTAAATGTATACTATATATGTTTTCTATATATAATATATATATATATATATTATTTTATATATTATAATATAAAACATATTTTTAATAAATATATAACATATTAAAACATATATATAAAACATATTAAACAATTAATACATATAGATATTTTTTATATACATAAAATTTTATATATACTATATATACACTATATATACATATATATACATATAATACTTTATAAATATACTTTAATATACAAAACATTTTAAATATCAATTATACATACATAAAAAAATATACTTTAATATCCCTATCAATTTACATATATATACCATATTTATGCATATATATATATATTATATTATATATATTTTTAAAATATATATATTAAAAATATTTTATTATGTGAATATATATTAGAAAATATTATATATATATAATATATTTTATACATATATTTTGTATTTATATATATATATATATATTATATATATATAAAAACTATATTATATATATTTTATAAATCTCACCCATTTAACGGTAGGTTCATGTCTGACCGCCGGGGTCACGCAGATACTCAATTGCATTTTTTCACGTTGGGGGATGCTTTTTGGGGTTGAGTACGTGGTAGGGCCCCCAGTTTTTTCCACGGAGAGTGCCGGTTTTAAACCTTTTTTTTATTTTTTTTAGGTAATCATTCTCTCTTTTTTTTAACCCGGGGCTTGGGACCACACTGACTTAAAGCTGGTTTTGGCCACCATTTGGTTTGGCAGGCAATGGGTGGGAAGTTTTTTTCCCCCAAGGGAAAAAACGCGGGGGTTTCGGTGACTCGAACCCTCGAACTCAGATTGCCGTTTGTGACAGTTTGGGGTCCCCACGCTCTAACCATTCGGCCAAACCCCGGCCCTTTTAATATATATATATATATTTTATTATAAAATAAAATATTTATAATTGTGTGGTTGTTTTGTGTGTTTTGTGTGTGTGTGTGTTTTTTAAAGTGTGGTTTTTGGGGTTGTGTGTGTGTGTGGTGGGTGTGTTTGTTGTGGTTTTTGTGGTGGTTGTTGGGGTGTTAGTGAAAGTTGGGGGTGTGTGTGTGTTTTTTATTTTTTATATATATATAAAATCTACCCTATGTAAAATGAAATTTTGGGATATTTTAAATATAAAATAGAAAAAGGGTATAATATATATTTTTTATAAATTTTTTTATACGTTCGTGGGGATGTGTTTGGGTAGGGTTTTTTTTTAAAGAATGTATTTAATGTAAACCCAACCAAACTCCACCCAAAAATAAACCCCAAAAAGCTACCTTAAAAAAAACCTAACCCAAACCCAACCTAACTTAACTTTTAAAAGTAACCTAAAACCCAAAAACCCAAAAACCCAACCCCAAAAACCCAAACCCTTTAAAAAAGCACAAAAATAACCCAAACCTAAAAACCCCAAAACCCAACTTTAAAAACCCAACCCCTAACCCAAACCCCCCGAGTAACCCCCAACCTAACCCCAAAACCCAACCCCCAACCCAACCCTAACTTAACCCCAATTTTAACCCAACCTAACCTAAACCTAACCTTTAAAATAAAACCCTTAAACCCAACCTAAAACCCAAACTAAAAAAATAAACCCAAAACTAACCCAAAACCTAATCCAAACCTAACCCAAAAACAACCTAAACCTAACCCCAAACCTAACCTAAACCTAACCTAAACCTAACCCTTTAAAAAAACCTTAAAACCCTTAACCCCCAACCTTAACCTAACCTTAACCTTAAAACCCAACCTTAAAACCTTTAACCTAACCTAAAAACCCAACCCAAACCTAAACCCAAACCCAAAACCCAAACCAAACCCAATCCCAACCTAAAACCCAAACCCAACCTAAAAACCCAAACCCAAAAACCCAACCTAAACCAATCCAAAAACCCAAAAAACCCCAAACCACTCAAAAAACCCAATCCAAACCCAAATCAAACCAAACCCAAAACTAACCTAAAATTAACCCTAATCTAACCAAACCAACCTAAAACCCAACCCCTTAAAACCCAAACCCTTAAACCTTTAAACCCTTTAAACCCAAACCCTTTAAACCCTTTAAACCCAACCTTTTAAAAAAACCTTAAAACCCAACCTTTAAACCCTTTAAACCAACTTTAAAAAAAACCTTAAAACCCAACCTAAATAACTAAAAACCCAGCCTAAAACCTGACCTTTAAAACCCAACCTAAACCAAGCTAAAACCTAACCCAAACCTAACCAAAAACCCAAAACCCCCAAACTAACACCAAAAACCCAACCCAAACCCCAACCCAAAAACTAACACAAAAACCCAACAAAAAACCTAACTTAAACCTAACCCCAAAAATAAAAAAAACCCATCCTAAAAACCCAAACCCAAACCCAAACAAACCTAACCCAAACCCAACCTAAGCCTAAACCCAAAACCTAACCCCAAACCTATCCTAAAACCCAACCAAAACCTAAAAACCCAACCCAAAAACCCAACCTAAACCAAAACCCCCAAACTAACCTAAAAACCCAACCTAAAACAAATTTCCCAAACATATCCTAAACCCTTAAACCCAAACCTAAAAACCCCCAAAAAAACCCAAGCCTAACCCCAAACCTACCTAAGCCCAACCAAAAACCTAACCTAAAAAATAACCTAAACCTAACCCCAAAACCTTTAAACCCAAAACCCAACCTTAACCCAACCTTTAAACCCTTTAAAATAAACCCAAAAACCCAAACCTTTAAACCCAAAAAAGTAAAACCAAAGAAACCAAAAACCAAACCCCAAACCCACCTAAACCTAACCCCAAACCAACCCCCCAAAAACCCAACCTAAACCCAACCCAACCAACCTAAACCTAACCCAAAACCCAAAACCCAAACCTATCCTAAAAACCAACCTAACCCAATCCAAACCTAAAACCCAAACCTAACCCAAACCAGAAACCCAAACCTAACCTAAAACCCATCCAAATCTAACCCAAAACCCAACCTAAAAATATCCAAAACCCCAAACCTAAAACCCAACCTAAAAAAATAAAACCCAAACCTTTAAAAAAACCCAACCAAGCCTAACCTAAGGCTAAATTAAAAATATCCTAAAACATATCCTAAACCTAACCTAAACCCAACCCAAATCTAACCTAAACCTAACCTAAAAATATCCTAAACCTAAAAACCTTTAAAAAAACCTAAACCATCCCCAAAAAATATCCTAAACCTATCCTAAACTATCCTAAACCTATCCTAAACCTAACCTTAACATAAAACCCAAAACCAAACCTAAAAACCTTAAAAGGGACCCTTGCTTTTTGCAAAAGTAAGTAACCTAATAATGATTTTATATTTAAAATATATATTTTATAATATTTTATAATTATAATGTGTGTGTGTGTTTGTGTGTGTGTGGGTGGTGGGTGTGTGTTGTGTTTGTGTGGGGTGTGTGTGGTGTGTGGGGGAGTTTTTTTGTTTTGTGTGTGTGTTTGTGTGTGTCTACATATATGTAATTACGAGCAAATTATAAAAAATTTCACTTTTTTTAGATCTAAACCCCCAAAATATTTTTGCATGTGTTTTTTCCGGGGTGTGTGTTACAACAATTCATATTATATATATTTTTAAAATAAAAAAAATTTTATTATTATATATTTATTATATAATAATATATAATATTATATGTTAAAAATATATAATTTTTATATATATATTTATAATATATATATATTTATATATACATTAAATATATTGATATGCATATATATATAATATATATAATATATATTATATATAATACTTATCTCTTTTCTATTAAAAGGGGTGTAAATGTATATAGATATGTATTATATAATTATATATAAAATATATATATTTTTAAAAATATATTTATATTATATAAAATATATATATATATAATATATTTTATATATATAATGGGATTTTTAAAATATATAAAATATATAATATATTATATATATATATATATTTAAAATAAAATTTTATTATATTTTTTTTGTGTGTGTGTGTGGGGTGGGTGTTATATAATGTATATATACATATATAATAAAAATAATATATATATTATATTTATATATATAATATATATAAAAAAAATATTTTATATATGAAAAAATATATATATATATTATATAAATATAAAATATATATATTATATAATATTTTCAAAATATATTTTTTATATTATATAATATTTTTTAAATTTTATATATAATATATTTTATATTTTTATTTATTTAATTATATTTTATATTTTATTTATATAAAAAATTTTATATTTTTTTTTTTTTGTTTTATTTTATATTTATTTAAATTTTTTTTTTTTTTTTTTTTTTTTTTTTTTTTCTTTTTTTGCTCTTTCTTTCTGTTCTTCTTTTCTATCTCTTCTTCTTTTTTCTTTCCTGTTTTTGGCTTCGTATATTTGTCTTTTTTTTTGTTTTTTTTTTTTTTTTTATTTTTTTTAAAATTTTTTTTTTAAATTTTGCATTTTTCTAAATCCTCCCCCCCCCACCCCCACCACCCTTTTTTTTTTATATTTTTAAAAATTTTTTTTTTTTTTTTTTTGTAAGTCGCTACTATAAAAATTTATCTTTTTTTTTTTTTTTTTTATTTTTTATTTTTTTTTTTTTTTATTTTTATTTTTTTTTTTTTTTTATTTTTTTTTTTTTGCTGTTTTTGTTAGTGTGTTTGTGTTTTGTGATATGGTGTGTGTGTGGTGTTTGGTATGTTAAAAAAAAAATACCCCTTTTTTCTTTCTTTTCTATTCCTTTTTTTTCTTTTTTTATATTGTGTTTGAAAATTGTATTTATTCCGCGCGCACACATAACACACATATAATATATTATATAAAATTTTATATATTTTTAAATATATATATATTATATATTATATATTTAAAATAGATATATTTCTATACACCAAACACACCAAACCACCCACACACACACACCACCACCCCACACACATACACACACACCGAACCACACATATATAGATAATCTATATATATTATACTATATATATATATATATATATATATATATTCTATATAATATGTTATACTATAATACATATATACATGGTATATAATAGAATAGATAGATATCCATATACGAATATATATGATAAATATGTATATAAATGTTATATATATTATTATATATATATATATATATATTATATATATATATATATATATATCACACACAACATTACATACATAAACGATCACATCACACCAAAACAACACACAACACACATACATCCACACCCACGCACACAACACCACACACACATCCACACACATATATCTGTATATTTATGTTTATATATATATATATATATCTATATATATATATATATATTGTATGTGTGTGTGGTGTTGTGTGTGTGGGTGTGTGTTGTGCGGTGTGTGTGTGTTTTGTGTGTGTTGTTCATGTGGTGTGTATGTGATTGTTTTATATATACGTGATACATATACATATATATATATATATATATATATATATTTATAATATATATATAATATATATATATATATATTATATATATACCTAACTATCACATAAATAATCACACACAAACACACATAAACACCACACCACACACACACATAAACACACCACACACGCACACACACACACAAACACACACACACAGACACACCACACACCCACACACACACCACACACACAACACACCCACACACACACACCACACACACAAGCCCGCACAGCCCAAACACACACCACACATCCACAGACGACACACACACAACACACACCACACAACACACACAGCACACATCACACACCACATATATATATATATAATATAATATATATATATATATATATATGTGTGTGGTGTGTGTGTGTGTGTGTGTGTGGTGTGTGTGTGTGTGTGTGTGTGTGTGTGGTTTGTATGTGTTGTGTGTGTTTTGTTGTGTTTGTGTATGTGATTGTTTATTTATGTATGTATATATAATATATATCTCTATATTATCTATATATCTCTTCTATCCTATATATAAACGCGATACATAGATATATAGACTCGTATATCGAGAGATAGATAGATATATAATAGATATATACATTACCTATACCTCTACTGTCGTCTATCTAAATATATATCTCTATATATATCTATCTTTATCTATATATATATATTCTATCTATTATATTATATTTATCTATCTATCTAATCTTATATATCTGGATACATATATTATGTTCTTTGTAATATATATGTATCTCTATACATATATCTGATACTATAATATTCTATATATATATATATATTATATATATTTAACATATATACATATATACATTGTATTAATAGATATTGGGCATATATTATGTAAAAAAGTACTACTAATCTATATATAAATTATCTATCTCTCTATCTATCTATCTCTCAATTTTCTTCAATATTTGTGTGTGAATTCACAATTATATGGAATTATACATACATATATAATATATATATATATATATATATATTTATATATATGTATATATATAATATACCATATACCTTAATTTTATGTTGATTTATATATATATTGATTAGCTTATGGTCTGTTAGGTTAAGTATCGTTAGGTTAGGTTAGGTGGAGTTAGGTTTGGTTACACATATACTCTTAAAACGCCAGCGGCACACATATATCGAAAATACACATATATAAAACTAAATATATATCTATACTCTATATATATATATATATATATATATATATATATATATACTCACACACACATAACTTACAGACACATACACCCAAGCACAGACACACACAAACATTCACACACATGTGTGGTGTGTGTGTGTGTGTGTGGTGTATATATATATAATATTATATATATATATATGATATATAATATATATATATATATATATATTGTGTGTGATATGTGTGTGTGTGTGTGCTGTGTGTATTATCTATATATTATATATATATCTATCATATATACTATATAATTTTTATATACCTTCATATATATGACTCTGGCATAATAAGATAAAGATACACCTCATATACCTTTTACTCAGCGGTCAGTTGTAGTGGACCGCCTGTATATAACCCCCACGATCCCTACTTCTGCCCATTCTTTTCTTCCCCTACGAGATGAAGGACCGTGTACCATCCTCCATTCAGCGAGGGTTTGCATATAATAATTATACATGATTGTAATAATAACAGATGTGTGTGTGTGTGTGTGTGTAGTGTGTGTTTAATATATATATACATATATAATATATATATATATAATATATATATGTATATTATATTGTATATATATATTCGTATTCCATACCTACATGTTATTTATATAACACACACCAAGCACACATACACACACAGACACCAATCACCACACACACACACACACCAACACACACACACACACCCCCACACCACCATACACACATACCTACACACATACCTACACACACACACACACACCAACAAGCATATATCTATATATATATATAATATATATATATATATATATAAATATATATATGATATATATATATATATATATATAAAGAAATAATATATAAATACAATATTTTTAAATACATAAAGACACTGTGCACTAAAGGTCTACATATATAAGCTTTGCATATCTATATATGTATAACAGTCAAATATATATCATTTCACATGTTTCTAGATTAAACAACTCATGTTTTGCATGTTTTGTGTGTGTGTGTGTTGGCGTGTGTGTGTTGGTGTGTTTGTTTGGTGTATGTGTTGGTAAGGTGTGTTGTGTGTGTGTGTGTTTATGTTTTGTGTAATATACATATACATATATTTGTATACTGTCTCATACATATATGAAGCATAGATTTTGGACCTACTATTTGTATGTAGGTATGTGTGTGCCGCTGTGCGTTCGAGTATGTGTTTCTCGCTATCTGTGTAATCAAACGTATGTTTAACGTAACTTAACCAAACTGCACCTAGTCTAACCTAAACGCTACTTAACCTATACCTAACTACTCTAACCTACGATACTTAACGTAACTAACACTAGCCTAACCTAAGGTAACCTAATCCTCATCTCATCATCAATCATCAATTATTATATTTCTGGTCCCCCAGTTCCCCTTTCCCGTTCCTCCTCCTCTCCTCCTCCTCCTCTCCGCCTCCTCCTTCGTCCACTTTTATCTCTCCGTACCCCTCCCTTTCTCTCCTTCTACTACTTCCACTTCTATATTCTTCGTTCCCCTCTTCCTCTCCTCCTCCGTCTTCCAATCACTTCCACATTTCCTCCTCCTTCACCTCTATTTTCTTCGTTTCCCCCTTCCTCTCCTCCTCCTCAGACGTCCTCCTTCAATATATATATATATATGATATATATATATATACTATATATATAATATATATATATATATATATATAATATCTATTCTACTCTGTCGTATTATATATTATGGAAGCGAGGGCCTCCAAGGGGGGCCCAGCGACCACTCAAAAAAAAATCGGTCCAAAACTCACGACACAAATCAATACATCTGTATGTATATATACATACTATATATGTGTATATATATATATATATAATTACTCTATATATATATATATATATCTCATATATCTGTACTGTGCGTGTGTGTTGTCTCTGTGTGTTGTGTGTGTGTTTGTGTGTGTGTGCGTGTGTGTGTGTGCGTGTTTGGTGGTCGTGCAATCTCATATATATATATTATATATATATATCTCTATATACTATAACATATATGTATATATATATGTGTGTGTGTGTGTGTGTGTGTGTGTGTGTGTGTGTGTGTGTGTGTGTGTGTAGGTATGTATAGATATATACATTTATAAACCATATATATTTGTATATATACAAATGAATGAATAAAAAAAAAAAAAGAATAAAAAAAAAAAGATATATATATGTCATATATATAATATATAATATTATATATATTATATACTATAATATATATATATATATATATATATATATTATATGATTTATATATATACAGATTATATAATATATATATAATATATATATATATATATATATATATATATAACTATACACCATCTTGTGTGTTGTGGGTGTGTGTAATAATATATAATTGGATATATGTTATATATATAGTATATATATATATCTATATATATATATGTATATATATATATATATATATATAATATTATACTCTATATATATAGATACAATTACATATTATTACACAACCACACAGACGTGTGTAATCTATAAGTGTATCTATATATTATATATAAATTATTTTATATATATATTATATATTATTATATATATACAATCTGTGTGTGTGTGTGTGTGGTGTAATAATAAAAGAATATTGTATATATATATATATATTATAGTATATATATATTATATATAGATATATTATATAGATATATATATATATATATATATATAACTCTATATATATATGCTATATATATATATATATATATAAACATAGATGAATAATAATAATTATATATATAATAAATATTTATATATACATATATATATATACCAGATATAATATATATATCGATATAATAATATAGATATATATAACTCTCTCATAACATATATGTGTGTGTCTTTCTGTGTATGTGTGTATGATGTGTATGTATATATATGTAATATATATATAGATACATATAGATACATTATATGTATATGTACTATCTATCTATATATCTATCATCTATCTATCTATTTTCTATATATTTATATATATTCTATATATATCTATATATCTATATACCTATAATATATAATCTATATATGATATGTATTATACATATATGTATATATAACTATATTTATTATGAAATATGTATAATATATATATATTATAGATATATATTATATATAATATATATGTATGTATATATCTTCTTCTTTTAAACGGTAAGGTTCATGTCTGAGCCGCCGTGGTCACGCAATGATCCTTAATTGTAGTTTTCATGTTGGTTCCCCCCCCCCCCCCCCCCCCCCCCATGCTCGTGATCCTCAGTTCCTTTCCACGGAGAGTGCCGGTGTTACCTTTTTAGGTAATCATTCTCTCGATTTTATCCGGCTTGGGACCAGCACTGACTTGGGCTGGCGTGGACACCCAGTGGCTAGGTAGGCATTCGAGTTTAAGTTCCTTGCCCAAGGGTAACAACGCGCCGGCCGTGACTCGAACCCTTGAACTCAGATTGCCGTCTGACAGCCGACGCTCTACCCTTCGGCCACCGCGGCCTTGCTCCCGATCATGGGCTTCCATGATTTTTCTTGGCAATTTAGAGCGGTCGTTTCCATTGCCTCCACCCGGTGTTTTTATCGATTCAACATCTCTATTTCCCGGCACTGACTTGGGCTGGCTTGGCACACAGTGGCTAGGTAGCAATCGAGGTGAAGTTCCTTGCCCAAGGGTAACAACGCGCCGGCCGTGACTCGAACCCTCGAACTCAGAATTGCCGTCGTGACAGGATCTGGGATCCGACGCTCTAACCATTCGGCCCACCTCGCGGCCCCATATATGTATATAATGTATATGTAATATATATATAATATATATATAATTACTATACTATATATAGTGTTTGGTATATGTAAAGTTATATATTATACGATATATATATATATATATATATATATATATATATGCATATAAGTGTGTGTATATATATATAGACTTATAGAAAGACACACACGACACATACCCATACACACACACGACACGAAACACACACAAACACATATTACATAGATATGTATATGTATATACATATATATACATATATATACCTATACTATATATATATATATATAATATTATAGATATATATATTATATACATTTATATTGGTTACATATATGTATATATGTATACTTACATATATGTTTATATATACATAGTATATATCCTATATGTATATATATATGTATATATATCTACTATATATCTCATATATATTATATATCTATATGTGTGTCTCTATTTTATCTATCTTTTATATATGTATGTATACGCACACATACACCACGCGTATATATGTATTATATATGGCCTATATCTATAATATATATATTATATTATATATATATATAATATATATACTATATATCTCATATATCTATATATATTATACTATATTATAATATATATATATATATATATATATATCTATATATCTATATATATATATATAATACACACACTCACTCACACCATATTATATGTGTGTTTTGTGTGGTGTGTGTGCTGTATTTATTTATATGTGTGGGTGTTTCTTGTGATACAATACTTAAATACACACAGACACACACACACACACACATATATCTATATATATATCTATATATATATATATATATATATATATATATATATATTATATATATTTATATATATAGGTATATATATTATATATAGGTGTATATATTATATATATATATATATTATGTATGTATGTCTGTATGTCTGAATAGCAAAACACTCTTCCGTGCTGGGATACAATGGAAGAAAAATCCACATACAAGAACTGAGATTTTATTGAAAGTGAGCTACCTGTTTCGAAATCCCCTGGAATTCCATCTTCAGTCTGAAGAGGAAAGGAAGAGGAGGGGTATAAAAGAGGGCGAGAGGAGAGGCCAACGCGTAACACGGGGCAGGTGAGGCAGACGAACGAAAGCAGAGGGAGGTTTACATCAGGTCGGAGGATCGGACGGACTATGCCCAACCCGGGTGGCTGGCATAAACGTAGACGGCGGAGGATATGGGAAAGCAAGGAGACTATCAGCAGGCGAAAGCCGCTGTTCATTTTGAAATTAGGCATCAGCTTTTAATAAGGGAAGATTCCACCAGTCTGCGGGAGTGGACATCGGAGGAAGGACGACAATCCGCGCTGCTGACCAGTCATCTGATGGCCAGTGTCCCACCTTGATGGCAAATAGAGGGCGTTTATTGTTGTGTCCCCTGGATACAGCGTACTTATGTTGAGACAGACGCTTGTAGACTGGGCGCCTGGTTTCGAAAGTACTACTTATCACAGGAGGCACAAGGAACCGCATAGGTGACCACCTATATGAACCATGTTGCGAACGGAGATGTTCAACTGGTGAAGATCAGCTGCAGTTAAGAGGGTGAGAGGGCGACGGAGAGAGTAGTTTCCTCAGTGTAAAAGGTGCATGCTGAGGACGGTCAGGTGAGGAGTCTTCTTTAGGAGGAGAGTCCGGGTAAAGGTCGCCGTGCCTTAGATAATGGCTGCGGGCGGTCGATGAACATGACCAGGGTAGCCAGTTTTTTATATTGTGGGTTTTTCTTCCATATATGTATATCCATGTTTTAGTAACAGATATTAACATGATATACATATATTGTATATATATATATATTATATATATATATATTATATATATATTATATATTATGTATGGATCTCTCTTTCTTCTGCCTCTCATCCCTCTCTCTCTCAAACACACTCTCTCTCTTCTAATATATATACATATATATGTATATATCTATATATATGATATATATATATATATATATATATATATATATATATGAACACATACCACACACCACCACAATCACAAACGTACACACACACAACAAACACAGAACACCGCACAACACACATGTTTATATAGAGAGAGAGAGGTAGATAAATAATACATCATCATCATCCTCATCATCAAGGGCTTAACGCCGACAGCGGCGCATGGCCGCATCCCACCCTTCGCTTCCAGCCGAGGATTCCCTCGAGGCGAGTCGCCAGGCAGGCACACGGCCCATCCTCTAATTCCTCGCGACAGGTAATCGTCGAGCCTTGCCCAAGCCATGATCTCCTAGGTCGTCCCACAGTTCTCCTCCCCCAGGGTTTGTCTCCGCAGGGAAACAACCTGATGGGCAGGTCGTCCATAGAAAGCGAGCCTAGGTGGCCATATAGCTGATTTTGGCGATCCGAGTGATTATGCGTAACAGGTCCCATGGCCAGTCTCACGGTGTAACCGCCGGTTGACCATGGTCCTGCCAACGGTACCCCATGATCCGGCAAGGACTTGTTACAAAGGCTCAAGAAGAGACTCCAAACACTGGTAGCGTCAGGTTTCGCTTCATAGAGCACAACTGCAGTATGAAGGCCTTGAAGAACGCAGCTTGAGTCCTTCTGCATAGGCAACCGACATCTCCACAGACCTCTTGTGATCAGTTCATGGCTCCTGTTGCAGACCAATAGGTCTACTGACTTCTTGGTCTCAACCCAGAGGTATGGACTACGCTACCAAGTTTTACCAACTTTCTGTGACTTCAACGTCCTCCGTGGGCTGCAGAGCATGGATCCGACGGAACGGTTTCTCCTAACGCCCCCAAGGTCCTGAATTCTTGGTCTTGGTCCCAGGAGACCTCTAGCCTATGGGCTCTTTCCTCATTGATAAATGCTCAATAGCCGCCACCAGTGATTCTAAGGACTCAGATAGTGATTGCAACATCGTCGGCAAAGTCAAGGTCTGAGACCTTAATATTGCCATATGTTGCTCTGTCACTGACTTTGGCTTGTAGCTCTGCCCATTATCCAGTTCCATGACAAGTGTTGAAAAGTGGTTGTTGCAAGGACACGCCTTGCCTCAACCCCTGAATTACAGGGAAGAAGTTCGACATAACCACCTCTTTACACACTTTCGGTTAACCAGTATAGAGGCCTTGCTATCAGCCAATACTCTGTGTCGGAATTCCCACTGAGCCTCAGGAATCTCCTAACGATTCCTGAGTGCAACCGAGTCAAACGCCCTTCTTGAGGTCCGATGTAGCTGCAAGCAACCCACGACCGATACTCACGACGGCGTTCCACCAGTTACTCGTAGCGCTAGTAATATCGGTCTATTGTGGACTTGCCAGGAGTACATCCGACTGCCCCGTCTCTGATGCCTCAGTAGTGGGTTGCGGATCCTTTCAACAGAATATGGGCGATAACCTTCCTGGTATGCTGAGGCATTGAATGCCATGTATTGCTACAGTCCCCAGACGATCCCCTTTCCCCTTCCAGTAGAGGGATGACCACGCCCCTCAGCAGGTCATGTGGAATGGGTACCAGACTGCCAAATGGCAGTCAGGACTGTATGCAGGCCCTACCATCGGTTTCACCCCAGCATTTAGAGCGTTCGCAGGGATATCACTTATTCTGCAGCTTTCCACTCTTCACCTTGGAAATTGCCGCCCTACCTCTGTTAGGGTAGGAAGTTTACTCGCTGATGGGTGGGCCGGCCGGCACAGGCACTGTGACATCGCTTGCATCCAGCTAACTGTTGGGAGTGGTCCACCTGGTACAACCTGTTTCAAAATACTCACAGCCCAATTTCACGAACCCCAACATGATCTGATATGATCGTCCCATCCGCGATCGACCTGCAGCATCTGTGAGGAGGTCTTAGGGTTCAGTTTTCTCAGGCTTGGTAGGCAGGCGAAGGTTCATGTTACCAAAATGGCCTTCGACCTCCTCAGCAAGAATCCTGATGGACTGCGTCCTTGTCCATATCTCAGCAGTATCCCAGCCTACAACACCATGGATACGACGCAAGACGTTTGATTCCCATTTCAGCTGACGCCTTGCTACACCCTTCAGTGGCCTCTAATGTCTCCAGGAGTGGTATTCTGCCTGTCCCTAGGGCGTACAACAATGTACTCCTGAGCTGCTGTCGAGTGTTTTTAACGCGCTTAAGAAAACTCCCACAGAGCACTGGGTCCATCAGGTTGCTGGTTTCTGTGAAATCGTGTCAGAGACATGCCGTGGTTGAACCCACGGGCACACTCCACCTCCCTGTAGTCTGTCCCAAGTGAACCCCATTAAGGGTGGCCACTGGAGGGACGGGGAGTTTTTGAAGTGGACCCGCAGGGTACCACAAGCGCCTATTCGGTGACCCGAACTCATGCAATTCCGGTAAACCCTGCAGTTCTGGAGGAATCCTCCATGGCGTCTAATAAGAATGTGGTTCGAATCTCCATTGGGCCACAGTACCTGTATCGGCTGTAGCCAAGTCCAGCGATGCTGGTTTGGCGTGCTGGTACCAGGCACCAGAGATCCTCATTTTTCTTGAAAAAGATTCGGGCCTAGCAGTCCCGGAGAAAGGAGGCTATTCTCGCTGCTGGGAATCAGCTCCCGAGCCATGGGGGCCGCAGACATTCGTAGCCAGCTCGGTCACGGCCGAGATACCGCAATGAATGGCCCCAGCAACAATGCGATGTCTCGCCGGGGACCAATCGTCTATTCCCACGGAGTGATTTGGTGTAGAAACCGCTCTTTCACACCAATTTTATTCTACATCGGTAGAGTGTTACGCAATAGAGACAAGAAGCCAAACGCATGCTTCAGTCTCAATCCCACGATAAACGCTCATCAACCGGGGTCAACCTCCTACCGCGGCTGAAGTCGACTGGAAGATGGTATGGCTACACCCTGGAGGTGGTGACCATCGCTACGGCCTGACCAGTAGTAGTGTCCGAGCTGCTTAATACCGTGCTGTCTACCGGAGGTCTTCTCCCCTCTGAGGGGCAGCCACCTCAACTCCCAGTCGCTTCATTCCCGCAATAGCAGAGGTAACCGCTCATCCTGCTGCAAGGACCGGATGTTCCAAGCGCCTACCCGGAAGCACGCCTGAGATTAAGCCCTCAGGTGGTCACTCCGGGTGCCCGCCACCTCTGCCGACACAAGCCCCAATAAAGGGTGTCGGCAGGCTGTTTGACCGGGGGGAGGGGGGCCTATCCACCTGTGGGGTTCCCGGGGCTTTCCCATACAAGCTTCATGGTGGGTTTGGTGCCTGCCCGGGGCACAGGCGGGACGAGTAACTCTCGTTCCAATCCCTGCACCCCGACATTTGCCCTCCCAGCGGGACCCACAGCCTGCCTTACTTGCTGGGGTGGGATGGACAACACCCCTCCCCCCAGCATTTCCATTTACTTCAGTAGTTGCCAGAGGGTCATTCTGGGGGAGGAGACTGCAAGACCCACCTCCCCCGAGCGCTCCATTACCCCAGGGTGGCTAGGGGGCAGGAGTTGGTTACGAAGCCGAGGGCGTGTCCACACGCCGTTGGGCCATAAACTCCGTACCTCTGGGGCCTCCTGCTGCTCCGAATCCCCTCACAGATTTAGCCTGGGACCGCAAGGTGCCCGTTACCGCATAGGTGTCCACAGGAGGCACTGCAAAGTCTTGATTAAATGGAGAGGCTGTGACCTGGTAGGGGAACTTAGCAAAAGCTGCATATATATATATAATATATATATATAATATGTATATATATATATAAAATATAATAATATAGATTTATATGTAAATAATATGTATTGGTATGTATACCCACACGACACACACACACAACACACACGTATCTATTATATATATATATTATATATATATATATATATATATATATAACATATACATATATATTCTGTGTGGTGTGTGTATGTACTAATATATATATTATATATATATATATATAATAATATATATAATATTATATATATACCTAAATATATATATTATATATAGTTTATATATATATATATATATATATATAGAGTATATATATATATAGATATATATATATATTATATATATATGTGTGTGTTTGTGTGTGTGTTTGTGTGTAGTGTGTGTGTGTGTGTATGTGTATTGGTGTATAGTATATATATATATACTATATATATATAATATATATATATAGTAAATATACTATATATATATATATATTTATAATATATATATCTCCTATATTATATATAATATATATATTATAGATACTGTATATCTATATAATGTATATCTCTATATAAGTCTATAACTATATATCATAGATTATATATATATATATATATATATATGTATCTATCATGGATATTAGATTTATATATTATATATATATTATATATATATATATATCTATATATATATATATTTCTATATCTCCTTTCTTTCTATCTATACCTCATTATCCGTACTATATATATTATATTATTCAGTATATCTCTATACTACTCTGTATCTATAATATATATATATATATAGTGTGTGTGTGTGTTGTGTGTGTGTGTGTATGTCTATCTATATGTCTAATATAATATCATTATATATAGTCCTCTCTATATAATTACTATATATCTATCATCTATCTCTATGCCTGTGTATATATCTCTAATATATCTATATGATATATCTATATAATATATCTATATACATGTCTATATATATCTATATAGATATATTATCATATATAATATCCTAATATATCTCTTTATATCTTATCATACATCACATACATATATATATATATACAATACATACATTATATATATATATATCTTATATATATATATACTATATATATATATATATATATATTATATATATGTATATTTTTTTTCTTCTTCTTTTTTCTTTAAACGGTTTGTTCATGTTTGAAGCCGCCGTGGTCAACAGCATGATACTGAATTGAGTTGTCATTGTTGTGATGCCCTAGGAGTAATCTTCTCTCATCTATCCGGATTTGGCACTGGCACTGACTTGTGCTGGCTTGCTCACCCAGTGGCTTAAATAGGCAATGGGTGAAGTTCCTTGCCCAAGGAACTTCATTCGATTTAACCTTAAATTAATGTAAAACAACGCGCGGGGCACACACCAATCCGCCACATGCAGTGCGTGGGTGCATCTGCCACACACACAAACACACACACACCCACAAACACACACACACACCCACAAAGACACACACACCGGCACACACACACACACACACCTATATAGTCTATATATATTATATAGAATTTATAATATATAAGGGGCCGCCAGACACACACATACACACAAACACATTTACCAACATCCCACACACTACACACACCACACGCACACACACACCCATCGACACACAATCTCAACCACACACCACACACACTATATTATTATATATATATATTATATATATATATATATATTTTATATAATATAAGGTGACGCACAGACACCAACATACCACAAACACATTTACCCACATACACACACATACACACACACACACACCACACCACACAACACACCACACACCACACACAATATATATATATATTATATATATATATATATATATATGTATATAATATATCTATATATATATATATATATATATATATTAACTATGTATATCTATTATATATATTAAACACACACACACAAACACACCACACACACACAAACCACACACAATACTAAAAATTTTTAATATTATAATAATATAAAAATTATATATTAATATAATAAAAATTCGCAGTTAACTATATAAATATTATAAAAAAATATTATATATATAATTATATATATATATTAATATATATAAAATATATAATAATCCCTATATTAAATTTTAAATTAATATAATAAAAATTAAGATATATTAATAAAATTTTAATTATATAGGGGAGCACCCCAAAAAAAAAACACACCCCACACATCACCGAGATAAAAATTATTATAATAAATATTATATATTAATATATTATATATATATTTTATATTATATATTATATATAATATGTTTATTATAAAACAGACACAACCACAAAAAATAATATAATTATTATATAAAATATATATATAATATTTAAAAATATATATATACCTTTTAAAATATATTTAATATATATGATATATTATATGTATAAAATATATTATATATATATTATATATATATATTATAATAAGTGGGGGGGGTGTGTGTGGGGTGTGTGTTTTGTGTTTTTGTATTAGATCATCAACACACCACACACACACACCCCCAACCACACACCACACACACCCACACACCCACACCCACATATATTTATATATAAAAGCAGATACATACACCCACACACAAAACACACACACACCACAACACACACACACACACATATATATAAATATTATTATATATATATATTTTAATATAAAATAGTTTGTGTGTGTGGGTGTGTGTGGTGTGTGGGTGTGTGTGGTGTGTGTGGTATTTTTATATATAAAAAATTAAATTTAAAAAAAATATATATTACTTTAAAATATAGTATAACATATGAAATATTCAAGCAAATCTAGCCCAAAACTAACCTAAGTATCTAAAGAAAAGGTAAAATATTTTAGCGTAACAACTATAAAAACCAAAACTAAACCAAACCGAATTTAACTTAAAGCTATCTAAGGAAAAAAAACTAACCTTTAAAACTAACTAGCCTAACCAAACCAAAACCCCTACGTACCCTAAATAAAAAAACCAAACCTATCCATAACCAAATTACTCAATAAAAACCTAACCTAACAAAACAATCTAACAAACAAAACATAGCTAACTAACCTTTTTAATCTAAATAAATTAACTTAACAAAAACCAAACCAAAATATCCCAAACTAACATAATAAAAACGGAAAAAAACATAAAAAAAACCTAATCTATTAAAACCAACTAACAAAACAAAACAGGAAAAAAGAAAAAACCTATTCTATCAAATTAAAACCGAAGATAACTAAACCTAACCAGCCTAACAAATCAAACCCACTAAACTTAATATAACCCTTTAACAACCCTAAGTATCCTAACCAACAAAACCCTATGCTAACATAAAATAACAAAATTTAAAACCCCTAAACGTTATCAACCTAACCCAAACCAACGAAATTTAACCAAACAAGATCCAAGGCAGGCAAAACACAGTAATAGAGGGCCGGAAAAAGGCTGACTGCAAGAAAGATAGGTGGTAATATAAATAACGTAGGTAGGACGTGGTAGGAGTAATAACTAAATAGTAGATACTAGTCGTAGATAAAAGTGAGGTAGGAAGTAGGTAATCCCAATTATCTAACGGGACATAAAAACAACATTATAATACTTTAAAAACCAAAACATATGAATATAAAAAAATAGATAAAAAAGGTATTTTAATATATATTTATATATATAATAATTTTATATATATAATTTTTAAATATATTATATATATATTTTAAATAAAAAATGAAAACTACAATTAGGATCATGCTGGACCACGGCGGCCAAACATAACCTCCCCTTTTAAAAAAATATAAAATACCTAAAATATATCAAAAAACCATATGTATAAAATAATATCACTATCTATTTTCTACGTTTATCTTCTTTATAAAATGTGATGATGTTGTATGTATGTTTTAATTATGTTCTATGTATATTATATAATAAAAAAATATATAATATATATAATAATTATATATATATATACATACCACCCAAAATATATTTTTTGACCTTGAAATTATTTTTTCATATACAGTGTGTTTTGTGTGTGGTGGTGTGCGTGCGGTGTTGTGTGTCTGACCCCCCCCCCTTTTGCTGCCCCCTTTCCAAGGAACGAGGGCCGCCCCTCGGGCCTTTTCCCCTCAGCCACATTTCCAATGGCACAAAGCTCCCCCCACATAGGGGGCTCGCAAGGGCTTCCCCAAGGGAGGAGGGGAAGTGGGGGGGCTCGACGGGGAAGAGGCCCCCCATGGATCACCCAGCGGGGTTTTTTCTCCCAGGGGTGAACGACGACGCTGCTCGGGGCGCAGCCGGAGACTGGGAAGGGCCTATTATCACCTTTCTCCGGTTTTCATTTTAAAAAACAATTTCCTTTTTTCACTCTTTTTACCTTTTTTACCCCTTTTCGCCCCCTCCCGTTTCGGCCTTCTCCACTCCTCCGTTATCGCCCCCCCCTCCTTCCTCCCCCCAACCTATCTATTTTTTTTTATTAAACTCCTCTCCCTCTCCCCGTTATCCCCTATCCCCCATTCCTCCCTTAGCCCTCCCCCCCCCCCCGAACCAAAACTCCCCTAATCTGTTTTTTTTTTTTCTTCTCTTTAATTCTCCCAACCCCCCCACTTATCCCAATTTTCCCCCTCCTCCCCCTTTATCGGCCCTTACCCCCATTCCCCCGTTACGCCCCCCCTCTCCCTCCCGCGAACTGTCCCTTTAATCTCTTTTTTTTTTATTTTTTTACCATTTTTTTTACTCTTTGTTCTCCCAATCCCCCCTCCCCCCAAATTTTCCCCCTTTTCGGGCCCTTTTCCCCCATTCCTCCGTTTTGGGGGGGCACAAGCCCTCCCAACGGAAGGGCTTAAATTTCCCCAGAAAACGTCCCCTAATCGGCCATAAACTCCTTTCTTTTCTCCTTTTTTATTAAATTTTCCCAACCCCCCCCCTCCCCACTTTTTTTCTCTTGCCCGTTTATCGCCCCTTTCCCCCCTTTCCCCCCTTTATCCTCGTCCCCCCTCCCCCGGGATCCAATCTTTTAAACTCTAATTTTTTCTTTTTCCTTTCTTTATTAAATTTTCCAACCCCTATTTATCCCCCTCCTCTCCCCTCCTCCCCCGTTTTCGCCCTTTTCCCCCCCCTTCCCCCCGTTTTCGTCGGCCCCCCCATCCCCCCGGGGGTCCAAAAATCCCTTTAAATTTTTATTTTATTTCTTCCTTTTTTCTTTTTTAATCATCCCCTCCTTTATCCCCTCCCCCAATCCCCTCGTTTATCGGCCCTTCTCCCCCATTCCCCCCCCGTTTATCGGCCCTTCTCCCCCATCCCCCCGTTATCTTGCGCTCCCCCGTCCCCCGCGGATCGTCTATTAACTTTTAATTTTCCTTTTTCCTTTTTATTTTTCTCCCAAACCTCTTTTTCTTTTCTTTTTTTTTAACCTCATTCTTTTCTAATCCCCCATTCCCCCGTTTTCGATACCCCCCCCCCGTTATCGTCCCCTCCTCCTCCTCCACGGATCCCTCTATTAAACTCTATTTTTTCTTTTCCTTTCTTTATTAATTCCCTCTCCCTTTTCTCTCCTCCCCCCAATTCCTCTTTTTTCGGCCTTTCCCCCATTTCCCCCGTTTTATCGTCGCGCTCCTCCTCCTCCCGCGGACCATCATTTTCTCTAATCTTTTTTTTTCCTTTCTTTATAATTCTCCCCAAACCCCTTTTTTCTTTTTTTTTTTTAATCCTTCTCTTTTTTTAAACCCCCCAAACCCCGTTATCGTCCTTCTACCCCCATTCCCCCCCCCGTTATCGTCGCGCTCCCCCCCCTCCTCCACGGATCCATCTATTTAAACTCTAATTTTTTTTTCTCCTTTCTTTTAATTCTCCTCTCCCCTTCTTTCTTTTTCCCCAATTCCCCCTTTATCGGCCCCTTTTCCCCCCTTCCCCCCGTTTATCGTCGCGGCCCCCCCTCCCGCGGGATCCAAGATGGGGCGTCGCCTCCCCCCGAGACGCTTTTTTGTAGAAGGGCGGATTCGTCCTTTATTTTCCTCCCAGTTTTTTTTTCCCTTTTTTGTCCCCTTTTCCCCCGTTTTAGAGAAGAGAAATTTTTTTTATGTTTGTTTATTTTTTTTTTTTTTTCCTTGTGTTTTTTTTTGAGAGAAAGGAAAAAGGGGAACAAATGGATAAACAGGTGTGAGAAAGTGGATAAAAGATAGACGGGGTAAAGTGGTTTAAAAAAAAGAAAAAAGAAAACCCGAGAGAAAAAGAAAAAAAGGGGAAAAGAGATAAAGAAAAAGGGCTGAAGAAGGAGGGGGAGAAGGAGAAAAAACGGCGAATAAACGAGGGAAGAAGCAAACCCGGATAAAAAAGAAGAAGAAAAAAAGGAAACAAAAGGAGAATAAAGAAGAGGGAAAACCCGGGGTAGAGGAAATGAAGGGAAGAGGAGTAAGAGGGCAAAGGAAGGGGTTAGGAGATAAGGTCGATAAAGCAGGAGAGAGAGAAGAAAAAAAATTTCAATGAAGCTCAAGTAATTTTCTTTTTCTCTCTCTCTCTTTTTTCTTTTTTCCTTTTCTCTCATTTCCTCTTTTTTTCTGTCTTTTTGTCTTTTTCTCTTTCTTTCTTTTTCAAATTTTCTCTTTTTTCTCTTTTTTTTCTCTTCCTTTTTCTCTACCTTTCCTTTTTTTCTTCCCCTTTCCTTTTTTTCTCTCTTTCTTTCAGCTTTTTAAATTTTCTAATAATCCCCTTTAATTAGTCCCAATTATCATAAACTGATTAATTAATTTTTCCCCAATTTGGTTTAATTCAATTTCTCTCAATTTCTTTCTTTTTTTCTCAGTTTCTCTTAAGTAATCAAGCATTTTTTTTTCGCTTTTATTTCCCTTGATTTTATCTAATTATGAATAATATCTAAACTCGATTGATTAATTTCACTTGATTTCACTTAATTAGTCGAGCGAATTTCCCTTAATTAAAGGAAGATTTTTTGGTAAATTTCAAGTTTCAACCAGCCTCCGACTTTCGAAACCATTTTTTTTGGAATGGAATCTCCCTTCGTGGTTTAACGCTGTTATAATGATGATTTCCGTCGCATTTGACTCGTTGATGACTGGCGGAACTTTTATTCCTCGACGGCAAAGTAGATAAAATATGTAAGAGTCGGCTTCGCACTGTATTTTGGGGAGGAATTTGCATGATTTATACACACACACAAAAAAAAAAACAGAGCAAAAACACTAAAATATCTTTAAATCGGGTTAGCTTAAACTCTACGGGGACGAGAGCCATGTTTCATCTATAAAATGACGGTATTCTATTCTGCGCTTAAATCTGGGATTACTTTTTGCCTGATTGACGCGCAGTACATATGCACTAGATGAATGATTGGACAAAAGCAACTTTTTATTATGAAAATGCGTTTCGAAAGTTTCCTGATGACCGAATCAAATTTATATATAAGGTTTTCTTAATTGTTCCTCGAATACCAACGGTATTTCATTTATTGATAGCATTAACCAATAATAAAAAGAGCAAACAAATAAAAAAAGTAAATAAAAATGAAAAAAGCGATATTGACAGTTACGTGTCGCGCAATCGTTGCGGCACACGCAGTCTCCGCGGATGTTATTCTCAAACAACAAACTGTGAATGCAATTTAGTAACAGCTTGCAAACCTTAGTGATGATTGTCAAATATTGCAACAGCTCAATACTTGTACTTGTCTCAAAATGTAAGATGGAATTTATTGACCTTTGCCCGAGGCCAAAATACTTCGGAGGCCGTGGCGGTGCTTCATGCCGCGCAGCTTAAAATACTTGCCCGTCCGACGGAACTACGGAAGCTTTAGCCCGATTTCGTCGCGCGCTGAGCCGGCACAGCCGATCATTCAACTGCGGTCGTTTGCAATGGCCAAATCGGAAATATATATTTTTTGATATTGCCTGTATTATGGTCCAATTAGAAGTAAGGCTTTTAATTGCATGAATTTGCTTTTTACTTGAAAAATACTTCCTGCAATATATATGACAATTTCCCGGTTCTCGTTATATAAAAGTTAATTGTACAAACCTTATATCGTCGTGCCTCCGTTAGTACGCTTCGCCATAATACGTCGACCTCATCGAGGTAGTATTTCCAGGGGCAGATATATTTCCTGATTTGTAAAACTTTGCCGGCTTTCAATATAATATTTCTTCACGCGTCAACTTATTCTAACAGCGAACGGACACACACTGAACGTTTTTCACGGTCGAGGGCAGGGATTTCCGAAAAATCGAATTTTGATTGGTCAGAAAACTCTGACGTCATTGTCTAAAGTTTTCATTGGCTAGAATTTGTCGCTGTTTGTAACAGCATATAATCGCAAAGTGTCAGTAATTGGTCTTTTGCATTGTTCCTTGTCTCTTAGTGTTTCAGACAGTAATCATTTATTATCACCATTTCAATGATTTTGTGTCGTTACACGAGCGAAAACATGGTATTTGTATTCTAATACGTAAAATGCACATTATTATTGTTTTATATGCGTGTAAACAATTAGGTAATTGAACTCTTACCTAATTTTCTTCGCTCTCGGAAGAGCTATCCTCGTCGAGAGGAACTGGGGCTGGGAGGGGCTGTACTCGCTCGCGGCCGCCTTGCGGCGGGTACAATTCAGCCGCTTGCAAAAAAAAAGCATGAATGAGGGAGTCTTCATGCTCCTTTATGAATAAATATCGAGCCAGGTATTGTGCGATGTATTGGCTTCTAATACCTGGCCGCTTTACCCACTCCTTTACATCTCTCCACAATCTTTCAATATTTTGTGTGTGTATTTGTGGGTCGTGTGGGTCTACAAAGTTTTCAGAATGATTAATACTCAGATGTTTGTAACCATGATGTTGTAGGTTACGGTAGGCAGCCCATCCATCACTGTATATCACACTGTTTGGTTTTATATATTTCTTAATTAGGGGTATGAGCGTGTCGGCACTGCGGTCTGTACCAAGCAGTGGCACAATAAATTTCTTTTAGTCACACGCTCAATACCCCCAAAGACCCACACCTGGCTCAACTTTCTGCCCCTATTGTATTTTCGGCGCATGAGCTGCGTCTCGTCGATCTCAACGATTCACCGACACCTCCTATTGGATTTTTATTGTGTAACGCATTTTCGGTTACTTCAGAACAAAAGCTCCTCCAATCTACGCTAGTTGGCTTAGAAATACTAATACATTTCATAATTTGTGCATGATCCCAGTGTTTTTGTAGCCAATGATTAACAACCAAAACTATCTTAAAAGGTTCCAAATGTGTCCCCTGCAGAAACGTGCCTGTGTGATCGCTTGTCGAGAAAATGCAACTTTTACGCCGTTTCGTTTTTGCGATTTTTTTTCCATCTGCCACAATACCACATATGTCGATCTTCACGGTATTTGCAAGGTAAATTGCAATGTGGGCAGTTTACCGCTCTTGGCAAAACACCGTGTGCTCTCAGGAATTCTATAGCGTTATCATTTTTTTCAAAATAATCAGATATAACTCTATAATAATGCGGATCGCAACCTACGCACCTGCGTTCCATGTTGAGCAAAGATTTCGTACATTTGCTTTCCTTGCCCACTATACATACGTGTGGCACAAATGGTGGCATGTGATTGGTTTGTACTATTTCCTGTAATACTATTGGCTCTCGTGACAATTGTCACGCGTAGGTGGTGTACAATGAAAGTTTCAAAGAGTTTCGTGCGCACTTCAGGCGGTGACATTGTTGGTTTTGAAAATCGCGCGCAATTCTTCAGTTCCCTTTTGCCCGTAATATGAACCAGACACATCGATTTGCGCAGAGTATGATATTTAATCTTTACTGAAAATACTCGATATTATGATGGTATTACTCTTGCATTCTCATATTATTTTATGCAGAAACAAAATCACCTTCATGTAAGTATGTTCTGAAGTTATCTACTTACGAAATGAAGATATTACAATAAATGTAGCAAAATAAAACGGCATCATTGTTTGTTTACAAAATGTTAGAAGTGATATCGGATGGCGTTTTTTAAAATATTGAGATATTTTTTATTGAGGTCGGACACTTGCGTGCCCCAAAAAATTCTTTTATTTTTAGTGCGTGGAAGACATAGAAGAAATTTTCTTAGATTTTTTTGTCTTCATTTGTATAATTTTCCTTTTTAAAGCGGCTATAAAAAACTTTCCCTATCCCGTTTTTTTTTAATTTGATTTTTTTTTAATGAAAAATTAACCCTGAATGTTTAATTCCCTTTTAATTAGGCAAAAGATTTCCCCTTAAATTTAAATCCGCGATTCCCCTTAATAGTCGAAATTATTGAAAAATTTTTTTTTGAAAAAAAACCGTTTTTTTAAACCTATCCTGGCGCGCGGCGAAGGCCAAAGGGTACTTTTTATTTTTTTTAAATTTTTATTCGCCAAAAAAGGAAATTAATTACAGTATCCCTTTTTTTTAAATTATAATTAATTGTTTTTAAAATATAAAATTAATCTCTGATCATATCTTTTAAATATCTCTTTATTTAATAATCTCTTGGGCTCGGCAAAGGCCCAACAATTTTTGAAGGCTGATGCTGTTTTTCCCTGGGAAAGGGAAAATTAAATTCAGACCCAGATTGTTTTGATTAGAATTTTTTGCCCTTAAATCATAAAAATTTGTCTTAAGTGAATTAATATCTAAACATCACCTATTTTTAAATTTTTTAATTAAAATTTTTTCTTGGCGCCGGGTAAGGCCAAAAATCTTTTTGAATGTGCGTTGTCGCGTTTTTTCGCAAAAAAAAGGAATAAATTACATATCCCCTTTATTGTCTTTAATAATATTTTTTTTAATCATAATTAAATTTTCTTTAAAAAAAAATTTTAAACCTTAAACATCCCTTTTTTCAAATTTTCTCTTATTTAAAATTTTCGTTGGCCGGGGGAAGGCCAAAAAACCTTTCCCTTTGGGGGGTTGCTGTTATTCGCCAGAAAAATTTAAAAAATTACTTAGTCTCTGTCTCAAAATAATTAATCTTTTATTATTATATTTAATTAAAATTAATAATAATTTTAAATTTATATTTTTTTAAATTATAATTTTTCTTTTTTTTATTAGGGTTATAATTTAAATTTTTATTATTATAATATAATAATTCTTTTTTTATGATTATAATTAATCTCTTTTTTTTTTTAAAGTAATCTCTTTATTTTCTATAATCTAACTTTTTTCCCAGATTGATTAATTTTACCGGGGGCGACCACGCACGTCAGTCGCATTGGTCGCAGGAGAAGATTAAATTATATTCGTTTATTTATGTTTAAACCAATATTTAATTATATTTTTCTTCGTATCTTTTCGTCTTTTCTTTTTTCTTTTTCTTCTTCCCCTTTCTGGGTTTTTAGACTTTTTTCTTCTTCTTTTGTTTTTCCCCTTTTTTCCCTCTTTATTTTCTTCTTTTCTTCTTCTTCCTCTTCTTCTTCTTCCTCTTTTTTATAAAGGGGTTTGGACTTTTTTTTCTTATTTTTCTTGTTTTTCCCCTTTCTTTTCTTCTCTTTCTTCCCCTTTCTCCCTTCCTTCTCCCTTTTTTCTTTTTCTTCTTCTTCTTATCCTCCATATTTATATTATTATTTTATCATTATTATTATTTTATTATTCTCCTCTCATTTTTTCCCCCCTTTTTCCTCTTTTTTTCATTTTTCTTCTTCATCATTTTCTTTTCTTCTTCTTTCTTTTCTTTTCTTTTCTTGTCTTCCCCTCTTTTTCTCTTTTCTTCTTCTAATATAATATATATTATAATATATAAAATTTATAAAATTATATATATAAAATATAAAATATATATAAAAATTTATATATATTAGATATATTATACCTATATTATACTACCAAACTACAACAATACAACAACCCCACACTCAACAACAAATATAATATCATATATATATATATCATATATTTGATTTGTGATTCTATACATATACACATACTATATATCATATTATACTATATATATATATATATATATAATATATATGTATATATATATAATATATATATTATATTATACATACTATAATTAATATATAATATATATATATATATATATACATAATTATATATATATACATATAATATATATATATATATTATAATATATATATATATATATTATATATATATATTTATATATATAATATATATATTATATATATATATATTATATATATATATAACACTACACACACATAGACACAAACCATATAATAAAAATAGAAATAATTTATAGATATATATAATTTATATATATATATAAATATATTATATATATATATATTATATATTTTTTATTTTTTCTATTTTGTTTATTATGTATGTTTATATATATATATTTTATATATATATAATATATTATTATATTAGTGATTTTAGAGATAGATGTATATATATATCATGTTTAGGTAAGTATAATATATTTATATATATATATATATATATATATATATATATATATATATATATATGTGTGAGTGTGAGTGTGTGTGTGTGTGTGTGTGTGTGTGTGTGTGTGTGTGTGTGTGTGTGTGTGTGTGTGTGTGTGTGTGTGTGTGTGTGTGTGTGTGTATCTGTCTTTATCATTTATATACATATATATACATATATATATGAATATATATATATACATACAAATATATATATATATATATACATATGTATATATATACATATGTATATATATATACATATGTATATATATTATATACACATACATATATATACATATATATAATATAATATATATATATACATACATAATATATATATATATATAATATATACTATTTT